>NC_084602.1:40083787-40258787 GCF_033807715.1 Cololabis saira
CTGCAGCCTCACTCTTCCTTATTATAATAATAATAATAATAATAATAATAATAATAATAATAATAATAATAATAATAATAATAATAATAATAATAATGATAATAATAATAATAATAATAATAATAATAATAATAATAATAATAATAATAATAATAATAATAATAATAATAATAATAATAATAATAATAATAATAATAATAAAATAATGTATTATTATTATATTATTATTATTATAATAAATAATAATAAAATAGGAAGAAAAAACTTTTCAGGTACTTTTAGCTCTTTATTTGATAAATTTAGCTCTTTATTTGCACAAACAGCAAGTATTTTAAGATTCCATTTCTTTGTCGGAATGTGATTTGGGTGAAGTTTAATCGAGCTGTTGTGCTTTCTCCTTGGCTTTTAACACTTAGCAAGACAGTTGACTTTATTTTATCCTTTTACTCTTTAGTGTATTATTTTATCTTCTATTTTACCCAATTATATTAATTGACGGTATGACTGTTACCTTTATTTTATGTCTTTTAACTTATTTTATTTACCATTTTATGTCTTGAGCTGTTTGTCTTGTTATTTATTCTGTACATACTTTGGTCAGCGGTGGTTGTTTTAAACGTGCTTAACAAATATAATTGGATTGGATCTTGCTCTGACTGGTGATAAAATAACCTTTGACCTTTGACCCCAGGGAACTATCTTCTATCTAAAGTTAAATTGTTTGTTTATTTTGTTTTTTTTAATTCAATCACAATTTAAATGACAAAATCCAGCATTACAAAGTCAGGTAAATATTTTGCTGAACATGTAACTAACATGACCGAGTATTTATTACATATAAACAGCAAAGAAATCACCCAGATTAAAGTGATAAACAATGGATTCTTTTTTTTAAAGTCAAAGAATTAATCTGGAATTAAAGTAATTAAACTTTCATATACACATATAGCTCGTTTAGTTTTTATATGTTTTAAGGATTTTTAGTAAGAATTTCATTTCAATAAATGAAAAAAAGTGGAGCTATTTAAAAACGTCTGTGGGTGAAATATTTATGTTGCTAAAATAATTCTAGTACTATATAACATATTCCTCTTTTTTTCCTGCAACAAAACCTTTATTTTAATAGTGTGGAAGTTTAAGATTGGTAGTTGAGAAAAAAAAAAGAAATCAGGGACGCTAAAAGATAATAATAATAATAATAATAATAATAATAATAATAATAATAATAATAATAATAATAATAATAATAATAATAATAATTAAAAAAAAAGATTGGTGCTTGAGGTCCAGGTTTGAAAAATTTGATTTGATTTGATTTTTTATTTTGTACATGTAAAAGACAACAATTATCACCAAAAGGTTCTAATATAATGACAATCAATAATACCTGTTCAATTTACAATTATTACAATCTATAATAAATCTTTGTGTAAGAAAAGCATTGAAAGGGTAGATATCATTTAAAATCCTATAATAAGTTTCTTTATCTTTTGGAGAGAGACTTGGTTCTGATCCAAACTATAATAATAATAATGATAATAATAATAATAATAATAATAATAATAATAATAATAATAATAATAATAATAATAATAATAATAATAATAATAATAATAATAATAATAATAATAATAATAATAATAATAATAATAATAATAATAATAATAATAATAATCGATTTTATTTATAGAGCGCTTTTAAAAGATCTCAAAGTCTCTTAATGACAGTATGACGTCATCGGGATACTCTTTTAACAAATATTTTAATTGTGGACTTTAAAGATCCACCAAAACACTTTATTTCTAAGAAAATCCTCAAAACATCCACATCCTGTGATTCTCAGCAGCTAATCACGTGACACGGATCACGTGACTCAGGTCATGTGACATAAATCAATATTCTTCTTTCTTTCCACGTTGTTGATATCGATCATGTTATTGGCCTGATCGGTTTAAATATGATTGTTGGTGAACTGAAGCTCATCTTAACCGTTCAGGGCGTTAAAACAGAAAGAAAAGGAGGAAAAAAGCAGCGGATTTCCTCTTTATTTCCGCTTTAAGCGCCGATCGGAAGCTGCGAGGCAGAAACCAAGAATCACGACCGTTTCTGCAGGTAAATCAGAAATAATAATGGGACTTTTGGGTCTTTTATTAGGATTTAACCTTCTAACTTGCTGTCCGGGACTAAACCGGGACATCTGAGGGATGTGTTTATTAGAATTACCACCTTTAAGAAGTAGAAATGAGGGACGCCCGGATTTCAGCAGCGCAGGCGCAAAAAAAAAACGTCTAAACTGCAAAGAAATGTATTTATTTTATATGAAAAAACCAAATGCTTTGATTTAAAGTGTAAAGTGCTTTAATAGCATTGAACTTGCATGACTGTAAAGACAGACAATCATATAGAAACTGAAATATCCTCCTATGCTACGTATTTCCACATCAGCCCAGAATAAAGCTACAGAAAATTAGAAAATGGTGTAAAAGTTCATTTATTTCAATAATTAAACTTAAAAGGTGAAGCTAATATATTACCTAGTCTCATTACATGCAAAGCAAGATATATTAGGCCTTTATTTGTTATCATTTTGATGATTGAATTGTTTATTGATTTCATAAAATATTCACATTTTTTTAGATTTTTTTTATTTGGGGTTTTTATAAACTGTGAACCATAATCACCAAAATTATAACAAATAAAGGCTTGAAATATCTCACTTTGCATGTAGTGGGAAATAATATATTTGTTTCATCTTTAGTTGAATTTACTGAAATGAATGAAGTTTTGCAAGATATTCTAATTTTCCAACCTTCACCTGTAGATTATGGCATCAATAAATAACAGAGAGAACATATGTTGCTGTCTTTAATATATCCTGTCTTTTATTTTGTTCATTATTGTTAGTTCGTTGTTCACGTGTGAGTGAGTGTGTGACTTTTAATTCCCATTAATTACGTAAAGATTCCGTATTTAAGGGACGGGTGGCGACCCTGGTGTTGGTTGTTTTTCCTCCCAGATAAGTTGCAGCCATGAGGCTGGTGATCCTGGACGACTACGACTTGGCCAGCGAGTGGGCCGCCAAATACATCCGGAACCGGATTGTGGAGTTCAGGCCCACGGAGGAGAAATACTTCACTCTGGGGCTGCCCACAGGTGAGACCCTCCACCCACAGGTGAGACCCTCCACCCACAGGTGAGCAGAGCCGCGGGCCCCCCGGGGCCCCCACAGGGGCCCACAGGTGAGACCCAACGGGGGGACCGAGGGGCACTTCCAAAACTGTTTCCTAGGGGGGGCCAGATGGGGCCACTTCAATTCTTGGGGTGGAACCAAAACTAAAATCCATCATTACAGGATTTTATTATACTGTTGTAGTTTACAGGCTCAGAAATACTACGACACACACATATATATATATATATATATACATATGTATATGTATATATATATATATATATATATATATATATATATATATATATATATATATATATATATATATATGTATATGTATATGTATATATATATATATATATATATATATATATATATATATCCAAATCAAACATTACATTTAAAAGAACAATTAAAACCTGTATGTTAAGGAAATATAACGAAAAATGTTGAGTTTGATTGACATACCCGTAGGCGGTGGTAATTTTATTTAATGTTATTTTAATTTTATTTTAGTTGTTTTTATTCACTTAGTTTTTTGTTTTTTTAATTATTATTAAATTATGTTATTTGTGAAAGGGGCAGATCAGATAAGATTCTTCTTCTTTCTGCTCCCTTTTCATTCATAAGTTAGGAACATTTGTATTTGTGTTTGTATTGAATTGTTTTGTTTTTTGAATGAAAATAAAGAATAAAATAAAAAAATAAAAATAAAAATATATATGTATGTATGTATGTGTGTATGTATTATTAGGCTCAGAAATAGTTAAAGAAACGCCTACTAATGTGCATTTTACCCAAATGATTTGGGATGTAGAATCTACGCGACCGACAAGTGTTTTTTTATGCTGCCGGGCCCCCCGGGAGGCCCTGCGGGTCCCGGGGCCCCCCGGCCCCCCCGGCCCCCCGGGCCCCCCCAGGTCCTAACGGTCTCTCCCCCCCAGGCAGCACCCCTCTGGGCTGCTACCAGAAGCTGATCCAGTACCACCGCAGTGGAGACCTCTCCTTTAAATACGTGAAGACCTTCAACATGGACGAGTACGTGGGTGAGTTCTGCTTCTGGGGGGAAATATTATTATTTATTGTTTATTGTTGGCTTTGTCTCGAACAACAACAAAACCATCAAATTAAAAGCGTCAAAATATTTAAAAAAAAGCTAAACGATTTAACAGTCTCATCCAAAAATAAAGCACAACAGCAAAATAATGTGTTGGAGAGGGAACAGGAGGAAGCAGAACGCTGATTTAGTCCTGGCCCTTCCTCACAATATCATATCATATGCCATAAAAACAAAAAAATAAATAAATAACAAAAGAAAGAAAAGACAAAATAACAACAAAAAAATAAATACAACACAAACAACCAATAAACAAAGATCAAGGCATAATTAAACCGGTCTCCTACAATATCCTAAACTCAAAAATCCAATCTCCCAGTCTCCTCTCCGATGATCCCTGAATGCAGGGAGTTACATTTGTATCGTATATGATGTATCACACAAGGAACAGAATAACAATCAAAGAAATACATATAGAAGGCAAATTGAGTTCTTTAGGTCCCCATTTTTATACTTGTCAAGAATTGCTTTCTTGTATGTGTTTCTAAACTGTATAGAGTTAGTGCTTCGTTTGATGCAATCAATTATTTTTTGAATATATTCAAATGTATGTATATAAACCATATACTGTATAAGAAGATCGGGACAACTCCACGTGACGTCACCCTCAGTTTTTCAAACCAGGTTTTCAGGCCCATGTTTCCACGTAGCAAAAACGGTGGTGTTTTCATGCATTTTGGCCGTTCGTTTACATGAAAACGAAGCTCAAAGTCACAAAAAAACAATTTCTGAAAACTCTATCTTCACGTTTGAAGACATAATTTCCAGGAACCTGCATAAATATCTGTTAAGGTGCTATGAGCAGCCAAACCTACAGGGGGCAGTGTAACGAGAAGATAAAGTCATGCTAGCCAATCAGAATCCTGGAAAAAAACATCAACAAATGACACGAGTAACTTCCAGTTACTTCCAAGATGAACCAGAGTCTTTGGTTTGGAGTGACAGAGAAGTGGAGTTACTTTTAAGTGTGACGTTAGAATATAAAACAGGTAAAATACAAGAAAATATTGACGGTTACAAACTAATTGTAACCACAGGTGTCACTCATGACGCTGGTGAAGTTTCTGTCTCATAATGTGACGTTCTGAAGAATAAATGTCCATTTCTCTCCGTTTACAAGCAAACGTGAAGACGGAGGTTTTGAAAATCTACACTTTGGCCGGAGTTTTCAGAAATGATGGTTTTTGGAGACTTTGAGCTTCGTTTTTCGTGTAAACGAACGGCCAAAACGCATGAAAACACCACCGTTTTTGCTACGTGGAAACGGGGCTTCAGTTTTAGTCTAGTCTTTGGGTCAAACTATCATTTTAGTTTTTATTAGTTTTAGTCACGTTCATTCTCCTTTTAGTCGTGTCAAAGTCTCCTCCCACTGGTTAAAGGTTCTGTATTGACATTAATCCATAAATAAAATAAAAGTTGTAGTTCCTCTACTGACCACTAGGAGGCTCCAGAAGTGAGTCAGAGTCCGTCGACCTCCAGGTTCAAATGTCCAAAGTAGCAGCAAAACTCAGACCTGGTTCTGGTCTCGGGTTTGGATCCAGGTCCTTGACGACTGAAGGGGGGAGTGTTTGATTGACAGGTGGCTCAGCCAATGGCTGCTCCTCCTGAAGGTTTTGCTCCATGCAGGTCTGCCCCGCGCCCACCCCGAGAGCTACCACTCCTACATGTGGAACAACTTCTTCAAGCACGTGGACATGGACCCGGCCAACGCCCACATCCTGGACGGAAACGCCGCCGACCTGGAGGCCGAGTGTCGCGACTACGAGAGGAAGATCAGCGAGGCCGGAGGAATCCAGCTGTTCCTGGGAGGTGAGGGGTCAGGGGTCATCCAGCTGTTCGTGGGAGGTGAGGGTTCGGGGTTAGGATCAAAGGTCAGGGTCTAGACGGGGTTCAGGTCTAGAATCAGAATCAATCTTTATTGTCACATCATATTACTAAGTAACATGGGTGAAAATCTTGATTGTGCAGGCTCATCATTGCAGTTAAAAAGATAGAGACAAAAAGCAAAGTGCATAGTGCATGAATAATCTACATAAAACAGTACGTGGAATAAAAAGATACAAAAATAGTAAATAGTCTTGGTACTGTGTGTATAATATAAGAATCTCTATTAATGGAGCTTGAGGCAGGATTTATGAAAACATTCGTATACGTTTTAAGTTTTCTAGTAATAATGTCAGATGAAGCGTTCCAAACCCAAAAGAATGTTTCCTCTAGTGTATCTCTCCGTTGCCTTGAACAGGCTGTTGCTGCAAAATGTGCTGCAATTCTGTCCCGAATTTCCCGCGCTGTCCTGCGGATGTGACGTCACATGACGCTGCATGCACGTTCTCCCCGTTCTCCCGTGCCGGCTTCACTGTTGGCTGCAGTACCCCCAACGGCCGTCGTGGTGAAGGGTGGCGCTAGAGAGTCTCATTTCTTAAAAGGAGCCTCATGCTCCTTTTACAAGAGACATGTTCAGTTGAGTCTGTCACCAGAACTAGGTCTTGTTCAGCAATCTATTTGCTGACAGATAAAAACTGTTCAGGAATCTGGTGGTGCTGCTCTTTATGCACCGGTACCGTTTGCCCGGCCGTGGGTGCAGCAGTGGCTGGAACAGGCTCTGGCTGGGGTGATGGCTGTCCAGGATTACGTTGTGGGCCTTAGCCACACAACGTCTCTTATGAAGCTCTTGGAGAGGTGGAAGCTTCCCCTCCCACGATGCGCTGCTTCACCAGCCTATGCAGTGATTCCTGTTCTCGATGGTGCTTGTATAGAAAGCCCTGAGGATGCGGGGGCTCACTTTGAAATTCCTCAGACGCCTCAGGCAGTAGAGCCGTTGTTGGGCCTTTTTCACCACTTTTGTGGTATGTGTAGCCACTTCAGGTCCCTCCATTGTGAACTACGAGGAACTTGAAGTCTTTGACCTGCTCCACAGCAGCACCATTGATGATCACAGGTGCGTACTCTCTCTCTGATCTCCTGAAGTCCACCATCAGCTCCTTGGTCTTGCTGACGTTTAAAGCCAGGCTGTTCTCTCGACACCACTGTGTCAGTGACCCGACCTCTGCCCTGTAGGCCGACTCGTCATCGTCGTCGATCAGACCTATGACTGTCGTGTCGTCCGCATATTTGATTACGACGTTGGAGCTGTGCGTGGCTGTACAGTCATGTGTGTACAGTGAGTAGAGGAGAGGGCTCAGGACGCAGCCCTGGGGGGCTCCTGTGTTGAGGGTCAGTGGGTCTGACGTTATGTTGCCCATCCTCACCACTTGACGGCGGTCAGACAGGAAGTTGAGTGTCCAGCTGCACATGGTCGGGTGCAGGCCGAGGTCCCTCAGCTTTGTGTCCAGTCTGGTTGGTATGATGGTGTTAAAAGCGGAACTGTCATCGACAAAGTGCATCCGTACACATCTATTCTTCCCCCTCTTGTCCAGGTGGGAGAGTACAGAGAGTACGGCCAAGGCAACTGGGTCGTCAGTTGATCGATTTTGACGATAGGCGTATTGCCAGGGATCCAGCGTGGCAGGCAGTGCAGAGCAGATGTCGTCTCACACCAATCTCTCGAAGCACTTGCTGACAATCGGTGTCAGAGCGACAGGTCTCCAGTCGTTGAGGCATGCCACCTTAGAGTGTTTTGGAATAGGGGCCAGAGGGAACCATAGCTTGAGAGAGGGAGAGGTTGAAAATGTTTGTGAACACTCCCGCCAGCTGGGCTGCACAGGCCTTGAGCCCACGGCCAGGGATGCCATGTGGGCCGGCTGCTTTGCGGGTTTTGACCCGCAAGAAGGCTCTGCGTACTAGACATGGTTCAGGTCTAGACTTGGTTCAGGTCTAGGTGGGCCCGGCTCTAACCCCCAGGTCTCCCCGCAGGTATCGGTCCGGACGGCCACATAGCCTTCAACGAGCCCGGGTCCAGCCTGGTCTCCAGGACGCGGGTCAAGACTCTGGCCAAGGACACCATCGTGGCCAACGCCCGGTTCTTCGGTAACGACCTGTCAAAGGTTCCAACGATGGCCCTGACGGTCGGGGTGGGGACCGTCATGGACGCCAAGCAGGTACGAACCACAACTTATTATTAAACTATATCAAGATCATGCTACGTGTTTTATAGTTTAGTTTATCGTCTTTTTATCAAATATATAAACGTATTACTGCAGTAAGTCAGTAGTTTGCACAGGCTGTGACCACCACAGAAGAAGAATCTCCTTTTCTGTCCATGGAGGACCACCATAGAAGAAGAAGGTTATCTGTCCGTGGAAGAAAAGAAAAGAAGCTCCTCTTATCTGTCCGTGGAGGACCAACACAGAAGAAGAAGCTAGTGCTCTGTCTGTGGAAGAAGAAGAAGAAGAAGAAGCTCATCCTATCTGTCCGTGGAACACCACCACAGAAGAAGAAGCTGCTCCTCTCTGTCCTTGGAATAAGAAGGTTATCTCTGTCCGTGGAGGACCACCACAGAAGAAGAAGGTTATCTCTGTCCGTGGAAGACCACCACAGAAGAAGCAGCAGCTGCTTAAAAGTAGAAAGAAGAAGAAGAAAAGCGTCTCCATTCCTGCGTCGACCACCGGGGGGCGCCGTCTGTCCATCACATCAATCACAACGTTTCCACATTAAGCGTTTACTTCCTGTTCCAAAATAAAACCACATTGGATTGTAACAGGAAGTGCTGCCTCCTGCAGGGCTTTTATTGTGAAAGGTTTGCTTGTTGTCCTCTCACCTTGTTGTTATTGTCCCAGGTGCTGATCCTGATCACCGGGGCCCACAAGGCCTTCGCCCTCTACAAGGCCATCGAGGACGGCGTCAACCACATGTGGACGGTGTCGGCGTTCCAGCAGCATCCGCACACCGTGTTCGTCTGTGACGAGGACGCCACGCTGGAGCTGCGGGTCAAGACCGTCAAGTACTTCAAAGGTACCGGGGGGGTCTAGACCGTCAAGTACTTTAAAGGTACCGGGGGGGTTAAGACCGTCAAGTACTTTAAAGGTACGTCAAGTACTTTAAAGGTACCGGGGGGTCAAGACCGTCAAGTACTTCAAATGTACGTCAAGTACTTCAAAGGTACCGGGGGTAGGGGGTCTAGACGGGTTCAGGTCTAGACGGGGTCGTGTGTGTGTGTGTGTGTGTGTGTGTGTGTGTGTGTTTTTGTGTGTGTGTGTGTGTGTGTGTGTGTGTGTGTGTGTGTGTGTGTGTGTGTGTGTGTGTGTGTGTGTGTGTGTGTGTGTGTGTGTGTGTGTGTGTGTGTGTGTGTGTGTGTGTGTGTGTGTGTGTGTGTGTGTGTGTGTGTGTGTGTGTGTGTGTATAATCTCCTCCTTTCTGCAATCGCCTGTCTCTTCCATCGTGCCTTGGATCACAAAGACGGTGTTCATCTTGAATACCGCCTTGACGGCAATCCTTTCAAACATCCATCGTCTCCAAGCCCATACTAAGAAAAGATCTGCCATATCTGTGAGCTACAAGTTGCAGATGACCGTCCTAGCCCACAACCCAGAGTCTATGCAGCATGCCCTCAACACCTTCTCCACTCTGTACCAGTCTTTCGGTCTTCAGGTCAACACACAAAAAACAGAAATCAAGTCCCAACTCGTTATTAGATGACAGCAATCACCAGAGAAGGTCTGAGAGACCAGCAACACCGGAGGACAGTCGGCATTCCCCCGACGTCCAGCTCCCCTGCATTCCCCCAACGTCCTGCTCCTCTGCATTCCCCCGACGTCCGGGCTCCCCTGCATTCCCCCGCGGTCCGGCTCCCCTGCATTCCCCCGACATCCGGCTCCCCTGCGTTCCCCCGACGTCCGTCCTCCCCTGCATTCCCCCAACGTCCTGCTCCCCTGCATTCCCCCGACGTCCGTCCTCCCCTGCATTCCCCCGACGTCCGTCCTCCCCTGCATTCCCCCCGACGTCCAGCTCCCCTACATTTCCCCGACGTCCTGCTCCCCTGCATTCCCCCGACGTCCGTCCTCCCCTGCATTCCCCCGACGTCCGTCCTCCCCTGCATTCCCCCGACGTCCGTCCTCCCCTGCATTCCCCCCGACGTCCAGCTCCCCTACATTCCCCCGACGTCCGGGCTCCCCTGCATTCCCCCAACGTCCTGCTCCCCTACGTTCCCCCGACGTCCGTCCTCCCCTGCATTCCCCCAACGTCCTGCTCCCCTGCATTCCCCCGACGTCCGTCCTCCCCTGCATTCCCCCGACGTCCGTCCTCCCCTGCATTCCCCCCGACGTCCAGCTCCCCTACATTTCCCCGACGTCCTGCTCCCCTGCATTCCCCCGACGTCCGTCCTCCCCTGCATTCCCCCGACGTCCGTCCTCCCCTGCATTCCCCCGACGTCCGTCCTCCCCTGCATTCCCCCCGACGTCCAGCTCCCCTACATTCCCCCAACGTCCGGGCTCCCCTGCATTCCCCCGACGTCCGGGCTCCCCTGCATTCCCCCGACGTCCGTCCTCCCCTACATTCCCCCGACGTCCTGCTCCCCTGCATTCCCCCCGACGTCCGTCCTCCCCTGCATTCCCCCCGACGTCCAGCTCCCCTACATTCCCCCGACGTCCGGGCTCCCCTGCATTCCCCCCGACGTCCAGCTCCCCTACATTCCCCCGACGTCCGGGCTCCCCTGCATTCCCCCCGACGTCCAGCTCCCCTACATTCCCCCGACGTCCGGGCTCCCCTGCATTTCCCCCCGACGTCCAGCTCCCCTGCATTCCCCCCGACGTCCGGGCTCCCCTGCATTCCCCCCGACGTCCGGCTCCCCCCGACGTCAATCTCTCCCGCGTTCCCCCGACGTCCTGCCCCGCCTGTGAAAGGATGTTCACGCATCGGCCTCCACAGCCACGTCAAGTGGCACCAGCGACAACAGCGCTGGCCCCCTTCCCTGCCCTGGAGCAAGTGTTGTCATCGTACATGATGGACAGGGACAGCTAAGAATGTATCTGTGTACTTGAGTGCGTACCTGTGTGTAGCTGAGTGTACTTGTCCAGATCTGATTGACGCTCAATGACAAAAACTTGCTGCTGCAGGTGGTTCCGGTCCAGAACCTGGTGGTTCTGGTATCAGAGGAAGATTCTGAACTGGTATCTCATGGTAGCTCAGTTGAGGTACCATGAACCGGTCCAGAACCCGGTGGTACCGGACCGTAACGGTTCTCTCTCTCTCTGCAGGTCTGATGCACGTCCACAACAAGTTGGTCGACCCGGTTCTGAGCACCAAGGACCAGTGAGGCCCGGCGCCGAGGCCCAACATGGACTTGAACCCCCCACCCCTTCTCCCGGGTCCAAACAGGTCGGGCCGGGACAGGACAGACAGGAAGTCGCCACACTGGAGCCAGAAGAAGCGCTTTATTTTGAAAGGGACCATTTCTGACCCGGTCAACTTTTACTATCTCCTCCCCCAGAACCCTGAACTCTGAACCCGTTCGGTCAGTCCTGCTGGACCCACATTTCCTCCTCAGCAGTATTAGAAGTCTTGTCCCGGTTCGGTTCCAGTGTTTTCTAAATAAAAAGGTTTGATAAAAGATTCTTGTCGTCTGGTTTGTGGGTCGGAGGAGGTTCTGGAGACGCTGTGATGTCACAGTTTCACCACCGGGGGGCGACGATCACAGACTCCTGACCCGGTCGGTGTTCAAGCACCATGAAAAAGGAAGAACAGCTGCAGGTCCAGATCCATCCATCCATCCATCCATGAAGGGGTTGGTGGAGTTTAACGTCTTTTACAGCTGTTAGTGAGTTTTTAAATAAAGAAACCACATCCTTGCGCCTGTGTAGTTTTTATTAAACAAAGTCAAGCATCTGTGAGGATCCGGACAGTTCTGATCCCGTCGGGTCACCGGTTTTATCCGAGTTTGCCCAGCAGATGGCAGCAGAGGCCGTTGCAACGAAGCCTCGGGTTGTCTTGGAGACGGTTCAGAGTCACAGCCGTCAGAGATTCTGAAACAAGGCTCACCTTCATTTAGTCACGAGCCGTTTGAATTTCCTCCCCGCTGATTAAATACGGAGCGTTTTTAATAGAGTTAACTGCTCTGCTGGAAGGAGACGAGGCCTGATTGACCTCAGCTGCGTGAACTTTGACCTCTCGTGGTCTGACCACAACGAAGCCAGGAACAAAAGTAGACGACGAGACATCTATCAGAGCCCGGTCTCACCCGTCAGTTCTGGTCCAGTTTTAAGCTGTTTGTCCTCCTGGAGGCCGTTTGGGCCCATCAGCACCGTGCAGATAATCTAGACGATCCCGAGACGCCACACCACAAATGCAATGGGACCACAAATGCAGTGGGGCCACATTTACAGTGGGACCACATTTGCAGTGGGACCACATTTGCAACGGGGCCACATTTGCAGTGGGACCACATTTGCAGCGGGACCACAAATGCAGTGGGACCACATTTGCAACGGGACCACATTTGCAGCGGGACCACATTTGCAGCGGGACCACATTTGCAGCGGGACCACATTTGCAGCGAGACCACATTTGCAGCGGGACCACATTTGCAGCGGGACCACATTTGCAGCGGGGCCACATTTGCAGCGTGACCACATTTGCAACGGGACCACATTTGCAGCGGGACCAAATTTGCAGCGGGACCAAATTTGCAGCGGGACCAAATTTGCAGTGGGACCACATTTGCAGCGGAACCACATTTGCAGCGGGACCACAAATGCAGCGGGACAACAAATGCAACGGGAACACATTTGCAGTGGGACCACATTTGCAGTGGGACCACATTTGCAGTGGGACCACATTTGCAGCGGGACCACATTTGCAGCGGGACCACATTTGCAACGGGACCACATTTGCAGCGGGACCAAATTTGCAGCGGGACCAAATTTGCAGCGGGACCACATTTGCAGCGGGACCACATTTGCAGCGGGACCACATTTGCATAGGGACCACATTTGCAGAGGGACCACATTTGCAGTGTGACCACATTTGCAGCGGGACCACATTTGCAGCGGGACCACATTTGCAGTGAGACCACATTTGCAGAGGGACCACATTTGCAGTGGCACCACATTTGCAGTGGCACCACAAATGCAACGGGACCACATTTGCAGTGGAACCACAAATGCAACGGGACCACATTTGCAGTGGGACCACAAATGCAATAGGGCCACATTTGCAGCGGGACCGCATTTGCAGCGGGACCACATTTGCAGTGGAACCACATTTGCAGCGGGACCACATTTGCAGCGGGACCACATTTGCAGTGGGACCACATTTGCAGTGGAACCACAAATGCTGCAGGGACCACATTTGCAGCGGGACCACATTTGCAGCGGGACTACATTTGCAGCGGGACTACATTTGCAGCGGGACCACATTTGCAGCGGGACCACAAATGCTGCAGAAACACATTTGCAGCGGGACCACATTTGCAGCGGGACCACATTTGCAGCGGGACTACATTTGCAGCGGGACCACATTTGCAGTGGGACCACATTTGCAGTGGTACCACATTTGCAGCGGGACCACATTTGCAATAGGGCCACATTTGCAGTGGGACCGCATTTGCAGCGGGAACACATTTGCAGTGGAACCACAAATGCAATAGGACCACATTTGCAGTGGAACCACAAATGCAATAGGACCACATTTGCAGTGGGACCACATTTGCAGTGGGACCACATTTGCAGCGGGACCACATTTGCAGTGGGACCACAAATGCTGCAGAAACACATTTGCAGCGGGACCACATTTGCAGCGGGACCACATTTGCAGCGGGACTACATTTGCAGCGGGACCACATTTGCAGCGGGACCACATTTGCAGTGGGACCACATTTGCAGTGGGACCACATTTGCAGCAGGACCACATTTGCAGCGGGACCACATTTGCAGAGGAACCACATTTGCAGTGGGACAACGTTTGCAGTGGGACCACATTTGCAGCGGGACCACATTTGCAGTGGAACCACATTTGCAGTGGAACCACAAATGCAATAGGACCACATTTGCAGTGGGACCACATTTGCAGTGGAACCACAAATGCAATAGGACCACATTTGCAGTGGAACCACAAATGCAATAGGACCACATTTGCAGTGGAACCACAAATGCAATAGGACCACATTTGCAGTGGGACCACATTTGCAGCGGGACCACATTTGCAGTGGGACCACAAATGTTGCAGAAACACATTTGCAGCGGGACCACATTTGCAGCGGGACCACATTTGCAGCGGGACCACATTTGCAGTGGGACCACAAATGCAATAGGGCCACATTTGCAGTGGGACCGCATTTGCAGCGGGAACACATTTGCAGTGGAACCACAAATGCAATAGGACCACATTTGCAGTGGAACCACAAATGCAATAGGACCACATTTGCAGTGGGACCACATTTGCAGCGGGACCACATTTGCAGTGGGACCACAAATGCTGCAGAAACACATTTGCAGCGGGACCACATTTGCAGCGGGACCACATTTGCAACGGGACCACATTTGCAGTGGGACTACATTTGCAGCAGGACCACATTTGCAGCGGGACCACATTTGCAGAGGAACCACATTTGCAGTGGGACAACGTTTGCAGCGGGACCACATTTGCAGAGGGACCACATTTGCAGCGGGACCACATTTGCAGTGGGACTACATTTGCAGCGGGACCACATTTGCAATAGAACCACATTTGTAGTGGGACCACATTTGCAGTGGGACCACATTTGCAACGGGACCACATTTGCAGTGGGACCACATTTGCAACGGGACCACATTTGCAGCGGGACCACATTTGCAGTGGAACCACAAATGCAACGGGACCACATTTGCAGTGAGACCACATTTGCAGTGGGACCACATTTGCAACGGGACCACATTTGCAGCGGGACCACATTTGCAGTGGAACCACAAATGCAACGGGACCACATTTGCAGCGGGACCACATTTGCAGTGGAAACACAAATGCAATGGGACCACATTTGCAGTGGGACCACAAATGCAATAGGGCCACATTTGCAGCGGGACCGCATTTGCAGCGGGACCGCATTTGCAGCGGGACCACATTTGCAGCGGGACCACATTTGCAGCGGAACCACAAATGCAATGGGACCACATTTGCAGTGGGACCACATTTGCAGCGGGACCACATTTGCAGCGGGACCACATTTGCAGCGGGACCACAAATGCAATGGAACTTCCTGTTTCAAATGTCTTTCACAGCTCAGAAGTTAAGCAGCTAAATATTGACGGCTGTGGCAGCTGTAGATCAAAATACCACAACCTTAATTACACTTTATTTTTTATATAATTTTATCTTATATGGCTCCAAAATCCTCCTGCAGAACTCAACAAAACCAGTTTTTGTACCAGACTTTAAATGTTTGTTTCTGCTATAAAGTTGGACGTTTTAACATGAAGGTCTGGATCTGGACCCTAGTGGACCTTCGTTCCTGGAGCAGCGTTCAGGAGTAAACATGTGCCAGAGGGAAAACAACAAACATCTAAAAATAGATGAGTGTAGTCAGGTTAGATTTACAGTTTCAGGAGTAACGAGACGTCTGTCTCCTCTGAGGATTGAAATGACTATTTTTGGGTTTTTGAATGAAGTCGTTGCTGCTAAAACTGGATCTGCTGCTGGATCTTCAGAACCACGAAAGTATGACAGGACCGGACCCAGGGGGAGAAACTAACCAGAACCTCCTGAACCGGTCCGGATCTACGGGGTCTGAGGGGGTCCTACGTTGTCTGACCGGGTCTAACCGGGATTAACCGGTTCTGAGGGGGTCCAGGTGGGTCTTACATGGTCTCGGCCTCGGAGACATGGACCCGGTGCGGCGTGAGGCTGAAGGTGAACCCCAGAACCGGTCTGGACCAACGGGGTCTGACCAGGTCTGACAGTGTCCAGGTGGGTCTGACGTGGTCTCGGAAGTATCAACCCGTCGCAGCGGGAGGCTGCAGGTGGACCCGGTCACTCGGACGAGCTTCACTGACCCGTCAGATCCACTCAGACTCTGCTGGACCCCCTGGTGGGAGGAGAGTTGAAGAGAGAGAGAGAACCTTCCTGAGAGGAGCGATGGACGGAGGACAAGAAGATCCAAAGACTCCTACGACCCTGATGACAACAAGATACCATCCATCCATCCATCCATCCATCCATCCATCCATCCATCCATCCATCCATCCATCCATCCATCCATCCATCCATCCATCCATCCATCCATCCATCCATCCATCCATCCATCCATCCATCCATCCATCCATCCATCCATCCATCCATCCATCCATCCATCATGCCTGGTTTCTCTCTCGCAGCTGGTCAGGATTTCCTCCTGATTTCAGTCATAGATTTGATTTATTTATCAAACCTTTGACGACATTCGTCTCAGGAATCCTCTGACCCGCCTTAATGCCCCCCACCCCCTAATGCCCCCCACCCCCTAATGCCCCCCCCAACCCCCCGGTTAGCGGGTCCAGCATCTATTCATGTCCACGGGTCTCGTCTGCTTCCATGGAAACGGAGCTGAAGAATAGAGGAGGAGAGTAATTTAACACCTCTGACTGAACAGACTGCTGTCACCTCTCAGTCTGCTCCACCTCCATCCCTCCACCCTTCCACCCCTCCAACCCTCCATCCCTCCACCACTCCACCCCTCCACCCACCTTCGTCAGCAGGAAGCTGGACTCTCATCAGCGTGTGTTTGAGCTGACGGAGGAGCTGGTGGAAGATCTCAGAACTGATGAAGCTGTAAATGATGGCCGGCAGCCCTTTTCCTGATGGTGCTGATCACCCTGACCCCGACCAGCGGGCGGAGGATCGTCAGCTCTGTCGACGTCTGCATTTATATCTGAGATCGCAGCTTGTTTTGTTCGTTTACGGAGAAAAACACGACTTCTGGGTCAATTTTTATTCTGGAGTCCAACATGAAGCCTTTTTTTCCTACATCCAGTACAAACCCACTCATCCATCCATCCATCCATCCATCCATCCATCCATCCATCCATCCATCCATCCATCCATCCATCCATCCATCCATCCATCCATCCATCCATCACAGCACTCTTGATTCTCATGAGCAACTTCTTAATGTTGCTATGCGAATATATTGGCGTATTAAGCCTCAAGTCAGTTTGGTGAATTATAGCCCTAATATACAAACACAATAACTTCCCAAATTCCCAAACTTAAATAGTCCCATAATTTAGTCAGTGGCAATTAAAAAAGGAAATTGAGTCTCACCGGTGGATTCTGTCCCTAAAGCAGGTGAATCCACAGGAAGTGAAGAAAGTCCTGCCCCTAATAGTCATACATGTCACACATCCATCCACCCACCCGTCCGTCCGTCCGTCCGTCTGTCCGTCCGTCCATCATCCAGCCATCCATCCATCCACCCATCCACCCATCCACCCATCCATCCATCCATCCATCCAACAGATTAAAGCGTCCATCCAGCTCCAACATATAATCATGAATAATTAATCGGTTTTCTAGGAACGGGACATTTTTCTTTCCTCAACAAAGTGAAGTGAGGAAGCACTTTCCCCGACATACATGTGGGCCATCTATTCTTCATGACCCCCCCCCCCATCTATTCTTCATGAGCCCCCCCACCCCCCCGGCTCTGGATGGATGGATGTGGGCCCAGAGAGGTCCTGCTAGCGGCGGCTAAGATTAGCGCCATCATTTATTAACGTTGATAGAGTCTAAATGTGGCCGTGAAGATGTTCCGCGTCTATCTTTGTCTCCGCGTTGGGACCAGCTCTGGACTCTGGACGGGTTTCAGGAATGTGTCTCACGTCTGAGACGGAGGTTTGACAGTAGAAGAAGAATCTGCACAGCACCACGTTGGCCTATTTCTCGAGACCACTTTTTGTGGTCTTGGTCTTGTCTCAATCTCGACAGTCTTTGGTCCTGGTCTTGTCTCTGTCTCAACAGTCTTTGGTCTTGGTCTTGATACTCTCTGGTCTTGGTCTTGATATTCTCTAATCTTGGTCTTGATACTCTCTAGTCTTAGTCTTGGTCTTGACACTCTCTAGTCTTGGTCTTGATACTCTCTAGTCTTGGTCTTGATACTCTCTAGTCTTGGTCTTGATACTCTCTAGTCTTAGTCTTGGTCTTGATACTCTCTAGTCTTAGTCTTGATACTCTCTAGTCTTGGTCTTGATACTCTCTAGTCTTGGTCTTGATACTCTCTAGTCTTGGTCTTGATACTCTCTAGTCTTGGTCTTGATACTCTCTGGTCTTGGTCTTGATACTCTCTAGTCTTGGTCTTGATACTCTCTAGTCTTGGTCTTGATACTCTCTGGTCTTGGTCTTGATACTCTCTAGTCTTGGTCTTGATACTCTCTAGTCTTGGTCTTGATACTCTCTAGTCTTAGTCTTGGTCTTGATACTCTCTGGTCTTGGTCTTGATATTCTCTGGTCTTGGTCTTGATACTCTCTGGTCTTGGTCTTGGTCTTGATATTCTCTGGTCTTGGTCTTGATACTCTCTGGTCTTGGTCTTGATATTCTCTAATCTTGGTATTGATACTCTCTAGTCTTGGTCTTGATACTCTCTAGTCTTGGCCTTGATACTCTCTAGTCTTGGTCTTGGTCTTGAAACTCTCTAGTCTTGGTCTTGGTCTTGATACTCTCTAGTCTTGGTCTTGGTCTTGATACTCTCTAGTTTTGGTCTTGATACTCTCTAGTCTTGGTCTTGATACTCTCTAGCCTTAGTCTTGGTCTTGATACTCTCTAGTCTTAGTCTTGATACTCTCGAGTCTTGGTCTTGATACTCTCTAGTCTTGGTCTTGATACTCTCTAGTCTTGGTCTCGATACTCTCTAGTCTTAGTCTTGGTCTTGATACTCTCTGGTCTTGGTCTTGATACTCTCTGGTCTTGGTCTTGATACTCTTTAGTCTTGGTCTTGATACTCTCTGGTCTTGGTCTTGATACTCTCTAGTCTTGGTCTTGATACTCTCTAGTCTTGGTCTTGATACTCTCTAGTCTTAGTCTTGGTCTTGATACTCTCTGGTCTTGGTCTTGATACTCTCTAGTCTTGGTCTTGATACTCTCTAGTCTTAGTCTTGGTCTTGATACTCTCTGGTCTTGGTCTTGATATTCTCTGGTCTTGGTCTTGATACTCTCTGGTCTTGGTCTTGGTCTTGATATTCTCTGGTCTTGGTCTTGATACTCTCTAGTCTTGGTCTTGATACTCTCTAGTCTTAGTCTTGGTCTTGATACTCTCTGGTCTTGGTCTTGATATTCTCTGGTCTTGGTCTTGATACTCTCTGGTCTTGGTCTTGGTCTTGATATTCTCTGGTCTTGGTCTTGATACTCTCTAGTCTTGGTCTTGATACTCTTTAGTCTTGGTCTTGGTCTTGATACTTTCTAGTCTGGGTCTTGATACTCTCTAGTCTTAGTCTTGGTCTTGATACTCTCTAGTCTTGGTCTCTATACTCTTTAGTCTTGGTCTTGATACTCTCTAGTCTTGGTTTTGATCCTCTCTAGTCTTGGTCTTGGTACTCTCTAGTCTTGGTCTTGATACTCTCTAGTCTTGGTCTTGATACTCTCTAGTCTTAGTCTTGGTCTTGATACTCTCTAGTCTTGGTCTTGATACTCTCTAGTCTTAGTCTTGGTCTTGATACTCTCTAGTCTTGGTCTTGATACTCTTTAGTCTTAGTCTTGATACTCTCTAGTCTTGGTCTTGATACTCTCTAGTCTTAGTCTTGGTCTTGATACTCTCTGGTCTTGGTCTTGATACTCTCTAGTCTTGGTCTTGATACTCTCTAGTCTTGGTCTTGATACTCTCTAGTCTTAGTCTTGGTCTTGATACTCTCTAGTCTTGGTCTTGATACTCTCTAGTCTTAGTCTTGGTCTTGATACTCTCTAGTCTTGGTCTTGATACTCTTTAGTCTTAGTCTTGATACTCTCTAGTCTTGGTCTTGATACTCTCTAGTCTTAGTCTTGGTCTTGATACTCTCTGGTCTTGGTCTTGATACTCTCTAGTCTTGGTCCTGATAGTCTCTAGTCTTAGTCTTGGTCTTGATACTCTCTAGTCTTAGTCTTGGTCTTGATACTCTCTGGTCTTGGTCTTGATACTCTCTGGTCTTGGTCTTGATACTCTCTAGTCTTGGTCTTGATACTCTCTAGTCTTGGTCTTGGTCTTGATACTCTCTAGTCTTGGTCTTGGTCTTGATACTCTCTAGTCTTAGTCTTGGTCTTGATACTCTCTAGTCTTGGTCTTGGTCTTGATACTCTTTAGTCTTAGTCTTGATACTCTCTAGTCTTAGTCTTGGTCTTGATACTCTCTAGTCTTAGTCTTGGTCTTGATACTCTCTAGTCTTAGTCTTGATACTCTCTAGTCTTGGTCTTGATACTCTCTAGTCTTGGTCTTGATACTCTCTAGTCTTGGTCTTGGTCTTGAGCTAAACTAGTCTTGGTCTTGATACGCTCTAGTCTTGGTCTTGATACTCTCTAGTCTTGGTCTTGATACTCTCTAGTCTTGGTCTTGGTCTTGAGCTAAACTAGTCTTGGTCTTGATACTCTCTAGTCTTGGTCTTGATACTCTCTAGTCTTGGTCTTGGTCTTGATACTCTCTAGTCTTGGTCTTGATACTCTCTAATCTTAGTCTTGGTCTTGATACTCTCTAGTCTTAGTCTTGGTCTTGATACTCTCTAGTCGTAGTCTTGGTCTTGATACTCTCTAGTCTTGGTCTTGATACTCTCTAGTCGTAGTCTTGGTCTTGATACTCTCTGGTCTTGGTCTTGATACTCTCTGGTCTTGGTCTTGATAATCTCTAGTCATGGTCTTGGTACTCTCTAGTCTTAGTCTTGGTCTTGATACTCTCTAGTCTTGGTCTTGATACTCTCTAGTATTGGTCTTGATACTCTCTAGTCTTAGTCTTGGTCTTGATACTCTCAGGTCTTGGTCTTGAGACTCTCTGGTCTTGGTCTTGATAATCTCTAGTCTTAGTCTTGGTCTTGATACTCTCTAGTCTTGGTCTTGATACTCTCTAGTCTTAGTCTTGGTCTTGATACTCTCTATTCTTGGTCTTGATACTCTCTAGTCTTAGTCTTGGTCTTGATACTCTCTAGTCTTAGTCTTGGTCTTGATACTCTCTGGTCTTGGTCTTGATATTCTCTGGTCTTGGTCTTGATACTCTCTGGTCTTGGTCTTGGTCTTGATATTCTCTGGTCTTGGTCTTGATACTCTCTAGTCTTGGTCTTGATACTCTCTAGTCTTAGTCTTGGTCTTGATACTCTCTGGTCTTGGTCTTGATATTCTCTGGTCTTGGTCTTGATACTCTCTGGTCTTGGTCTTGGTCTTGATATTCTCTGGTCTTGGTCTTGATACTCTCTAGTCTTGGTCTTGATACTCTTTAGTCTTGGTCTTGGTCTTGATACTTTCTAGTCTGGGTCTTGATACTCTCTAGTCTTAGTCTTGGTCTTGATACTCTCTAGTCTTGGTCTCTATACTCTTTAGTCTTGGTCTTGATACTCTCTAGTCTTGGTTTTGATCCTCTCTAGTCTTGGTCTTGATACTCTCTAGTCTTGGTCTTGATACTCTCTAGTCTTGGTCTTGATACTCTCTAGTCTTAGTCTTGGTCTTGATACTCTCTAGTCTTGGTCTTGATACTCTCTAGTCTTAGTCTTGGTCTTGATACTCTCTAGTCTTGGTCTTGATACTCTTTAGTCTTAGTCTTGATACTCTCTAGTCTTGGTCTTGATACTCTCTAGTCTTAGTCTTGGTCTTGATACTCTCTGGTCTTGGTCTTGATACTCTCTAGTCTTGGTCCTGATAGTCTCTAGTCTTAGTCTTGGTCTTGATACTCTCTAGTCTTAGTCTTGGTCTTGATACTCTCTGGTCTTGGTCTTGATACTCTCTGGTCTTGGTCTTGATACTCTCTAGTCTTGGTCTTGATACTCTCTAGTCTTGGTCTTGGTCTTGATACTCTCTAGTCTTGGTCTTGGTCTTGATACTCTCTAGTCTTAGTCTTGGTCTTGATACTCTCTAGTCTTGGTCTTGGTCTTGATACTCTTTAGTCTTAGTCTTGATACTCTCTAGTCTTAGTCTTGGTCTTGATACTCTCTAGTCTTAGTCTTGGTCTTGATACTCTCTAGTCTTAGTCTTGATACTCTCTAGTCTTGGTCTTGATACTCTCTAGTCTTAGTCTTGGTCTTGATACTCTCAGGTCTTGGTCTTGAGACTCTCTGGTCTTGGTCTTGATAATCTCTAGTCTTAGTCTTGGTCTTGATACTCTCTAGTCTTGGTCTTGATACTCTCTAGTCTTAGTCTTGGTCTTGATACTCTCTATTCTTGGTCTTGATACTCTCTAGTCTTAGTCTTGGTCTTGATACTCTCTAGTCTTAGTCTTGGTCTTGATACTCTCTGGTCTTGGTCTTGATATTCTCTGGTCTTGGTCTTGATACTCTCTGGTCTTGGTCTTGGTCTTGATATTCTCTGGTCTTGGTCTTGATACTCTCTAGTCTTGGTCTTGATACTCTCTAGTCTTAGTCTTGGTCTTGATACTCTCTGGTCTTGGTCTTGATATTCTCTGGTCTTGGTCTTGATACTCTCTGGTCTTGGTCTTGGTCTTGATATTCTCTGGTCTTGGTCTTGATACTCTCTAGTCTTGGTCTTGATACTCTTTAGTCTTGGTCTTGGTCTTGATACTTTCTAGTCTGGGTCTTGATACTCTCTAGTCTTAGTCTTGGTCTTGATACTCTCTAGTCTTGGTCTCTATACTCTTTAGTCTTGGTCTTGATACTCTCTAGTCTTGGTTTTTATCCTTTCTAGTCTTGGTCTTGATACTCTCTAGTCTTGGTCTTGATACTCTCTAGTCTTGGTCTTGATACTCTCTAGTCTTAGTCTTGGTCTTGATACTCTCTAGTCTTGGTCTTGATACTCTCTAGTCTTAGTCTTGGTCTTGATACTCTCTAGTCTTGGTCTTGATACTCTTTAGTCTTAGTCTTGATACTCTCTAGTCTTGGTCTTGATACTCTCTAGTCTTAGTCTTGGTCTTGATACTCTCTGGTCTTGGTCTTGATACTCTCTAGTCTTGGTCCTGATAGTCTCTAGTCTTAGTCTTGGTCTTGATACTCTCTAGTCTTAGTCTTGGTCTTGATACTCTCTGGTCTTGGTCTTGATACTCTCTGGTCTTGGTCTTGATACTCTCTAGTCTTGGTCTTGATACTCTCTAGTCTTGGTCTTGGTCTTGATACTCTCTAGTCTTGGTCTTGGTCTTGATACTCTCTAGTCTTAGTCTTGGTCTTGATACTCTCTAGTCTTGGTCTTGGTCTTGATACTCTTTAGTCTTAGTCTTGATACTCTCTAGTCTTAGTCTTGGTCTTGATACTCTCTAGTCTTAGTCTTGGTCTTGATACTCTCTAGTCTTAGTCTTGATACTCTCTAGTCTTGGTCTTGATACTCTCTAGTCTTGGTCTTGATACTCTCTAGTCTTGGTCTTGGTCTTGAGTTAAACTAGTCTTGGTCTTGATACGCTCTAGTCTTGGTCTTGATACTCTCTAGTCTTGGTCTTGATACTCTCTAGTCTTGGTCTTGGTCTTGAGCTAAACTAGTCTTGGTCTTGATACTCTCTAGTCTTGGTTTTGATACTCTCTAGTCTTGGTCTTGGTCTTGATACTCTCTAGTCTTGGTCTTGATACTCTCTAATCTTAGTCTTGGTCTTGATACTCTCTAGTCTTAGTCTTGGTCTTGATACTCTCTAGTCGTAGTCTTGGTCTTGATACTCTCTAGTCTTGGTCTTGATACTCTCTAGTCGTAGTCTTGGTCTTGATACTCTCTGGTCTTGGTCTTGATACTCTCTGGTCTTGGTCTTGATAATCTCTAGTCATGGTCTTGGTACTCTCTAGTCTTAGTCTTGGTCTTGATACTCTCTAGTCTTGGTCTTGATACTCTCTAGTATTGGTCTTGATACTCTCTAGTCTTAGTCTTGGTCTTGATACTCTCAGGTCTTGGTCTTGATACTCTCTGGTCTTGGTCTTGATAATCTCTAGTCTTAGTCTTGGTCTTGATACTCTCTAGTCTTGGTCTTGATACTCTCTAGTCTTAGTCTTGGTCTTGATACTCTCTATTCTTGGTCTTGATACTCTCTAGTCTTAGTCTTGGTCTTGATACTCTCTAGTCTTGGTCTTGATACTTTCTGGTCTTGGTCTTGATACTCTCTAGTCTTAGTCTTGGTCTTGATACTCTCTATTCTTGGTCTTGATACTCTCTAGTCTTAGTCTTGGTCTTGATACTCTCTAGTCTTGGTCTTGATACTCTCTAGTCTTGGTCTTGATACTTTCTGGTCTTGGTCTTGATACTCTTTAGTCTTGGTCTTGATACTCTCTAGTCTTGGTCTTGATACTCTCTAGTCTTGGTCTTGATACTCTCTGGTCTTAGTCTTGGTCTTGATACTCTCGTCTTGGTCTTGATATTCTCTGGTCTTGGTCTTGATACTCTCAAGTCTTGGTCTTGATACTCTCTAGTCTTGGTCTTGATACTCTCTAGTCTTGGTCTTGGTCTTGAAACTCTCTAGTCTTGGTCTTGGTCTTGATACTCTCTAGTCTTGGTCTTGGTCTTGATACTCTCTAGTTTTGGTCTTGATACTCTCTAGTCTTGGTCTTGATACTCTCTAGTCTTAGTCTCGGTCTTGATACTCTCTAGTCTTAGTCTTGATACTCTCTAGTCTTGGTCTTGATACTCTCTAGTCTTGGTCTTGATACTCTCTAGTCTTGGTCTTGATACTCTCTAGTCTTGGTCTTGATACTCTTTAGTCTTGGTCTTGATACTCTCTGGTCTTGGTCTTGATACTCTCTAGTCTTGGTCTTGATACTCTCTAGTCTTGGTCTTGATACTCTCTAGTCTTAGTCTTGGTCTTGATACTCTCTGGTCTTGGTCTTGATACTCTCTGGTCTTGGTCTTGGTCTTGATATTCTCTGGTCTTGGTCTTGATACTCTCTAGTCTTGGTCTTGATACTCTCTAGTCTTAGTCTTGGTCTTGATACTCTCTGGTCTTGGTCTTGATATTCTCTGGTCTTGGTCTTGATACTCTCTGGTCTTGGTCTTGGTCTTGATATTCTCTGGTCTTGGTCTTGATACTCTCTAGTCTTGGTCTTGATACTCTTTAGTCTTGGTCTTGGTCTTGATACTTTCTAGTCTGGGTCTTGATACTCTCTAGTCTTAGTCTTGGTCTTGATACTCTCTAGTCTTGTTCTCTATACTCTTTAGTCTTGGTCTTGATACTCTCTAGTCTTGGTTTTGATCCTCTCTAGTCTTGGTCTTGATACTCTCTAGTCTTGGTCTTGATACTCTCTAGTCTTGGTCTTGATACTCTCTAGTCTTAGTCTTGGTCTTGATACTCTCTAGTCTTGGTCTTGATACTCTCTAGTCTTAGTCTTGGTCTTGATACTCTCTAGTCTTGGTCTTGATACTCTTTAGTCTTAGTCTTGATACTCTCTAGGCTTGGTCTTGATACTCTCTAGTCTTAGTCTTGGTCTTGATACTCTCTGGTCTTGGTCTTGATACTCTCTAGTCTTGGTCCTGATAGTCTCTAGTCTTAGTCTTGGTCTTGATACTCTCTAGTCTTAGTCTTGGTCTTGATACTCTCTGGTCTTGGTCTTGATACTCTCTGGTCTTGGTCTTGATACTCTCTAGTCTTGGTCTTGATACTCTCTAGTCTTGGTCTTGGTCTTGATACTCTCTAGTCTTGGTCTTGGTCTTGATACTCTCTAGTCTTAGTCTTGGTCTTGATACTCTCTAGTCTTGGTCTTGGTCTTGATACTCTCTAGTCTTAGTCTTGGTCTTGATACTCTCTAGTCTTAGTCTTGGTCTTGATACTCTCTAGTCTTAGTCTTGATACTCTCTAGTCTTGGTCTTGGTACTCTCTAGTCTTGGTCTTGATACTCTCTAGTCTTGGTCTTGGTCTTGAGCTAAACTAGTCTTGGTCTTGATACGCTCTAGTCTTGGTCTTGATACTCTCTAGTCTTGGTCTTGATACTCTCTAGTCTTGGTCTTGGTCTTGAGCTAAACTAGTCTTGGTCTTGATACTCTCTAGTCTTGGTCTTGATACTCTCTAGTCTTGGTCTTGGTCTTGATACTCTCTAGTCTTGGTCTTGATACTCTCTAATCTTAGTCTTGGTCTTGATACTCTCTAGTCGTAGTCTTGGTCTTGATACTCTCTAGTCTTGGTCTTGATACTCTCTAGTCGTAGTCTTGGTCTTGATACTCTCTAGTCTTGGTCTTGATACTCTCTAGTCTTAGTCTCGGTCTTGATACTCTCTAGTCTTAGTCTTGATACTCTCTAGTCTTGGTCTTGATACTCTCTAGTCTTGGTCTTGATACTCTCTAGTCTTGGTCTTGATACTCTCTAGTCTTGGTCTTGATACTCTTTAGTCTTGGTCTTGATACTCTCTGGTCTTGGTCTTGATACTCTCTAGTCTTGGTCTTGATACTCTCTAGTCTTGGTCTTGATACTCTCTAGTCTTAGTCTTGGTCTTGATACTCTCTGGTCTTGGTCTTGATACTCTCTGGTCTTGGTCTTGGTCTTGATATTCTCTGGTCTTGGTCTTGATACTCTCTAGTCTTGGTCTTGATACTCTCTAGTCTTAGTCTTGGTCTTGATACTCTCTGGTCTTGGTCTTGATATTCTCTGGTCTTGGTCTTGATACTCTCTGGTCTTGGTCTTGGTCTTGATATTCTCTGGTCTTGGTCTTGATACTCTCTAGTCTTGGTCTTGATACTCTTTAGTCTTGGTCTTGGTCTTGATACTTTCTAGTCTGGGTCTTGATACTCTCTAGTCTTAGTCTTGGTCTTGATACTCTCTAGTCTTGTTCTCTATACTCTTTAGTCTTGGTCTTGATACTCTCTAGTCTTGGTTTTGATCCTCTCTAGTCTTGGTCTTGATACTCTCTAGTCTTGGTCTTGATACTCTCTAGTCTTGGTCTTGATACTCTCTAGTCTTAGTCTTGGTCTTGATACTCTCTAGTCTTGGTCTTGATACTCTCTAGTCTTAGTCTTGGTCTTGATACTCTCTAGTCTTGGTCTTGATACTCTTTAGTCTTAGTCTTGATACTCTCTAGGCTTGGTCTTGATACTCTCTAGTCTTAGTCTTGGTCTTGATACTCTCTGGTCTTGGTCTTGATACTCTCTAGTCTTGGTCCTGATAGTCTCTAGTCTTAGTCTTGGTCTTGATACTCTCTAGTCTTAGTCTTGGTCTTGATACTCTCTGGTCTTGGTCTTGATACTCTCTGGTCTTGGTCTTGATACTCTCTAGTCTTGGTCTTGATACTCTCTAGTCTTGGTCTTGGTCTTGATACTCTCTAGTCTTGGTCTTGGTCTTGATACTCTCTAGTCTTAGTCTTGGTCTTGATACTCTCTAGTCTTGGTCTTGGTCTTGATACTCTCTAGTCTTAGTCTTGGTCTTGATACTCTCTAGTCTTAGTCTTGGTCTTGATACTCTCTAGTCTTAGTCTTGATACTCTCTAGTCTTGGTCTTGGTACTCTCTAGTCTTGGTCTTGATACTCTCTAGTCTTGGTCTTGGTCTTGAGCTAAACTAGTCTTGGTCTTGATACGCTCTAGTCTTGGTCTTGATACTCTCTAGTCTTGGTCTTGATACTCTCTAGTCTTGGTCTTGGTCTTGAGCTAAACTAGTCTTGGTCTTGATACTCTCTAGTCTTGGTCTTGATACTCTCTAGTCTTGGTCTTGGTCTTGATACTCTCTAGTCTTGGTCTTGATACTCTCTAATCTTAGTCTTGGTCTTGATACTCTCTAGTCGTAGTCTTGGTCTTGATACTCTCTAGTCTTGGTCTTGATACTCTCTAGTCGTAGTCTTGGTCTTGATACTCTCTGGTCTTGGTCTTGATACTCTCTGGTCTTGGTCTTGATAATCTCTAGTCATGGTCTTGGTACTCTCTAGTCTTAGTCTTGGTCTTGATACTCTCTAGTCTTGGTCTTGATACTCTCTAGTATTGGTCTTGATACTCTCTAGTCTTAGTCTTGATACTCTTTAGTCTTAGTCTTGATACTCTCTAGTCTTGGTCTTGATACTCTCTAGTCTTAGTCTTGGTCTTGATATTCTCTGGTCTTGGTCTTGATACTCTCTAGTCTTGGTCTTGATACTCTTTAGTCTTGGTCTTGGTCTTGATACTTTCTAGTCTGGGTCTTGATACTCTCTAGTCTTAGTCTTGGTCTTGATACTCTCTAGTCTTGTTCTCTATACTCTTTAGTCTTGGTCTTGATACTCTCTAGTCTTGGTTTTGATCCTCTCTAGTCTTGGTCTTGATACTCTCTAGTCTTGGTCTTGATACTCTCTAGTCTTGGTCTTGATACTCTCTAGTCTTAGTCTTGGTCTTGATACTCTCTAGTCTTGGTCTTGATACTCTCTAGTCTTAGTCTTGGTCTTGATACTCTCTAGTCTTGGTCTTGATACTCTTTAGTCTTAGTCTTGATACTCTCTAGGCTTGGTCTTGATACTCTCTAGTCTTAGTCTTGGTCTTGATACTCTCTGGTCTTGGTCTTGATACTCTCTAGTCTTGGTCCTGATAGTCTCTAGTCTTAGTCTTGGTCTTGATACTCTCTAGTCTTAGTCTTGGTCTTGATACTCTCTGGTCTTGGTCTTGATACTCTCTGGTCTTGGTCTTGATACTCTCTAGTCTTGGTCTTGATACTCTCTAGTCTTGGTCTTGGTCTTGATACTCTCTAGTCTTGGTCTTGGTCTTGATACTCTCTAGTCTTAGTCTTGGTCTTGATACTCTCTAGTCTTGGTCTTGGTCTTGATACTCTTTAGTCTTAGTCTTGATACTCTCTAGTCTTAGTCTTGGTCTTGATACTCTCTAGTCTTAGTCTTGGTCTTGATACTCTCTAGTCTTAGTCTTGATACTCTCTAGTCTTGGTCTTGATACTCTCTAGTCTTGGTCTTGATACTCTCTAGTCTTGGTCTTGGTCTTGAGCTAAACTAGTCTTGGTCTTGATACGCTCTAGTCTTGGTCTTGATACTCTCTAGTCTTGGTCTTGATACTCTCTAGTCTTGGTCTTGGTCTTGAGCTAAACTAGTCTTGGTCTTGATACTCTCTAGTCTTGGTCTTGATACTCTCTAGTCTTGGTCTTGGTCTTGATACTCTCTAGTCTTGGTCTTGATACTCTCTAATCTTAGTCTTGGTCTTGATACTCTCTAGTCGTAGTCTTGGTCTTGATACTCTCTAGTCTTGGTCTTGATACTCTCTAGTCGTAGTCTTGGTCTTGATACTCTCTGGTCTTGGTCTTGATACTCTCTGGTCTTGGTCTTGATAATCTCTAGTCATGGTCTTGGTACTCTCTAGTCTTAGTCTTGGTCTTGATACTCTCTAGTCTTGGTCTTGATACTCTCTAGTATTGGTCTTGATACTCTCTAGTCTTAGTCTTGGTCTTGATACTCTCTGGTCTTGGTCTTGATAATCTCTAGTCTTAGTCTTGGTCTTGATACTCTCTAGTCTTGGTCTTGATACTCTCTAGTCTTAGTCTTGGTCTTGATACTCTCTAGTCTTGGTCTTGATACTTTCTGGTCTTGGTCTTGATACTCTCTAGTCTTAGTCTTGGTCTTGATACTCTCTAGTCTTGGTCTTGATACTCTCTAGTCTTGGTCTTGATACTTTCTGGTCTTGGTCTTGATACTCTTTAGTCTTGGTCTTGATACTCTCTAGTCTTGATACTCTCTGGTCTTGGTCTTGATATTCTCTGGTCTTGGTCTTGATACTCTCTGGTCTTGGTCTTGGTCTTGATATTCTCTGGTCTTGGTCTTGATACTCTCTAGTCTTGGTCTTGATACTCTTTAGTCTTGGTCTTGGTCTTGATACTTTCTAGTCTGGGTCTTGATACTCTCTAGTCTTAGTCTTGGTCTTGATACTCTCTAGTCTTGTTCTCTATACTCTTTAGTCTTGGTCTTGATACTCTCTAGTCTTGGTTTTGATCCTCTCTAGTCTTGGTCTTGATACTCTCTAGTCTTGGTCTTGATACTCTCTAGTCTTGGTCTTGATACTCTCTAGTCTTAGTCTTGGTCTTGATACTCTCTAGTCTTGGTCTTGATACTCTCTAGTCTTAGTCTTGGTCTTGATACTCTCTAGTCTTGGTCTTGATACTCTTTAGTCTTAGTCTTGATACTCTCTAGGCTTGGTCTTGATACTCTCTAGTCTTAGTCTTGGTCTTGATACTCTCTGGTCTTGGTCTTGATACTCTCTAGTCTTGGTCCTGATAGTCTCTAGTCTTAGTCTTGGTCTTGATACTCTCTAGTCTTAGTCTTGGTCTTGATACTCTCTGGTCTTGGTCTTGATACTCACTGGTCTTGGTCTTGATACTCTCTAGTCTTGGTCTTGATACTCTCTAGTCTTGGTCTTGGTCTTGATACTCTCTAGTCTTGGTCTTGGTCTTGATACTCTCTAGTCTTAGTCTTGGTCTTGATACTCTCTAGTCTTGGTCTTGGTCTTGATACTCTTTAGTCTTAGTCTTGATACTCTCTAGTCTTAGTCTTGGTCTTGATACTCTCTAGTCTTAGTCTTGGTCTTGATACTCTCTAGTCTTGGTCTTGATACTCTCTAGTCTTGGTCTTGATACTCTCTAGTCTTGGTCTTGGTCTTGAGCTAAACTAGTCTTGGTCTTGATACGCTCTAGTCTTGGTCTTGATACTCTCTAGTCTTGGTCTTGATACTCTCTAGTCTTGGTCTTGGTCTTGAGCTAAACTAGTCTTGGTCTTGATACTCTCTAGTCTTGGTCTTGATACTCTCTAGTCTTGGTCTTGGTCTTGATACTCTCTAGTCTTGGTCTTGATACTCTCTAATCTTAGTCTTGGTCTTGATACTCTCTAGTCGTAGTCTTGGTCTTGATACTCTCTAGTCTTGGTCTTGATACTCTCTAGTCGTAGTCTTGGTCTTGATACTCTCTGGTCTTGGTCTTGATACTCTCTGGTCTTGGTCTTGATAATCTCTAGTCATGGTCTTGGTACTCTCTAGTCTTAGTCTTGGTCTTGATACTCTCTAGTCTTGGTCTTGATACTCTCTAGTATTGGTCTTGATACTCTCTAGTCTTAGTCTTGGTCTTGATACTCTCTGGTCTTGGTCTTGATAATCTCTAGTCTTAGTCTTGGTCTTGATACTCTCTAGTCTTGGTCTTGATACTCTCTAGTCTTAGTCTTGGTCTTGATACTCTCTAGTCTTGGTCTTGATACTTTCTGGTCTTGGTCTTGATACTCTCTAGTCTTAGTCTTGGTCTTGATACTCTCTAGTCTTGGTCTTGATACTCTCTAGTCTTGGTCTTGATACTTTCTGGTCTTGGTCTTGATACTCTTTAGTCTTGGTCTTGATACTCTCTAGTCTTGGTCTTGATACTCTCTAGTCTTGGTCTTGATACTCTCTGGTCTTAGTCTTGGTCTTGATACTCTCTGGTCTTAGTCTTGGTCTTGATACTCTCGTCTTGGTCTTGATATTCTCTGGTCTTGGTCTTGATACTCTCAAGTCTTGGTCTTGATACTCTCTAGTCTTGGTCTTGATACTCTCTAGTCTTGGTCTTGGTCTTGATATTCTCTGGTCTTGGTCTGTCCTGGTCTGGGTTTATGGGGTCTGGACTACAGGTCTACCTCAAATCCGTGAAGCCGTTTCTGAGCTGTGGCCTCAAACAGACTTGTCTCTGCAGGGTCGGTCCTGCAACGTCTGTCGTGTTCTGGTCCAACCAGAGATCCAGGTTGACCTTCACGGTTCGGAGCGAGAGGAACGTCTCAGCACTTCCATGCTGGTCCAGAAACCAGATCATTTACAGACTCGTGTTTCACAAAGACGCCGCGGTCGGCGAGGAATCTGTCAGCTGTCAGGGCTGCTGACATCATCATCATCATCATCCTCCTCCGAGGAACCTTCTGATCCGTCTCCAATAAGATTGATGCCAGACTTCAAGTCCAATCTGCATCAAATCCTCCTCGTGTGAGGCGGCGGTTCCTCGGTCCCGACACGCGGGTCTAATTTTATCCGGATACAAGGACGGGAAATCTGGAACCTGCAGGTTTCCCGGGTTTCCACTCGAAGGTTGTGGTGTTTTTAAGACCAACTGGGACAAGGATGAACCTAAATATTAACAACGGTTTATGGAACCAAACGTCTCAAGAGCAAGTAAACCAGTTTTAAACGAGTCAAACTGAAGTGTAATTATTTATTAGTGTAATTCGGTCCAGGATCGCCTGATTATATTTCAGTTCGGATGAGTTTCATGTAAATATCAGACGGATATCCTCATATAATAGTAAGTGAGTAAGTAAAGTTTATTTCTATAGCACCTTTCACAGACAAGGGAATGTCACAAGGTGCTTCAGAAAAAATAAAACAATACAATAAAAGTAAAAATACAATAAAAACAAGACGATAAAAGAAGAAAAAGGTAAAAAAGTAAAAAATATTGTTGCAATATCAATATGGAGTTATTTATCAAAAAATATTGTGATGTTAGAGTTTTGCCCTCTGTTCATCTACTGTTTTAAATGTTTTTTGAAACGAAAAATTGAGACAATTTGTTTGTTTGTGTGCCTTTACTTTTATTTCTTATTATTTTATACTTATTATCAATCTAAAAATAGTGATTACAAAATGGATAAATTGATGCTGACATTCCTCCTGCAGTGGCAGTGAGGTGATTAGTATCTTACCTGAATGCATTCAATTATTTGATAGGATGTTACTGGACTATCAAATGATGCTACCCCTGAAATATTGATTTAAAATTGATAATATTGGATGTTGAGTATTTGATCCTTCAAAATAAAACTACCCATGACATGAATTTCATTACACTTTGTGAACATTATACGATAAAGAGAAAAAAAGCAATTCTATGGCTTTATTTCATATTCATTCAGTCATTGGCCTTTATTTAACCAGCAGGTCATTAAGAACATTCTTATTTACAATAACGGACTGGCAAGAGACAAGGAAGTGGTTTAGGGAATAAAACACAGTAAAATTGTAGCTCTACAAAGGTAGTTAGTTAGTTAGTTAGTTAGTTATTTAATCTTTATTTCGGTCAATTATAAGCATAAAAAGCAAGATAATGAACATTTACAGGTTTTTCTTTGGTCAACATGGTGATTATTTTGACCGAAAAGGTCTGGGATTGAAGCAGAAAGCTGATCTTACCTTTTAACATAATAGAATATACAAAAGGAACAAATGAAGTATCATGAGGTTACACATAATAATAATAATAATAATAATAATAATAATAATAATAATAATAAAAAAATAATAATCATCATCATAATCATAGTCATAATAATATCTGTAATAACTGTAATAATAGTAATAATAATGATAATAATAATAATAATAATAATAATAATAATAATAATAATAATAGCTGTAATAACTGTAATAATAATAATAATAATAATAGCTGTAATAACTGTAATAATAATAATAATAATAATAATAATAATAATAATAATAATGATAATAATAATATTAGTAATAATAATAATAATAATGATAATAATAATAATAATAATAATAATAATAACAATAATAGTAATAATAATGATAATATTAATAATGATAGCTCAGAAAACAGAAAGTGAGAAGATGCTAAAGAAACCGACAAAACCAATTTAGGTTGTCATTTCATCTCATGCATGTGTATTGTGTCTATACATCAAATCCTACATACTATACATTCATGTGTTCATACCGGTACACACACACACACGCACACACCTACACGCACACATGTGTACATTCTTTGTTGTTTGCTTATTCTGCATTAATATAAGTGTTATAAGTGCTTTGAATAATAATAATGCTTTTATTGAGTTTGCTCATTTAAGGTCGTTGTCTAATGAGTTCCACAGTTTTACTCCTAAAACGGATAAACATCTGCCCTTTGTGTTTGTTCTAACTGTTGTCTTAAAGAATAAAAACCATTAGGTAGCATTTTTCTCCGGCGCAGTGTCGGGGGGGGGGGGGAGTCACCGAGGCGGATGCAGATCCAGATTTAATCAGGGGAGATTGGTCCGGAGACTCAGAGACCCGTCTCCTAGCAACCGCCTCCCCGCAGCCGTCAGCATCATCTGCTCTCCACCCGGCGGGGGGTCGAGACACGGAAACAAACCTCTGCTCCATTAATCTTCAATCCTACAAGTCGTTACCTCTCCCGCTTCACTTCACGCCTCGGGTTTACTCCCACTTGAAGAAACATCCCATCATGTTTGGAAACATGAGCGCGGGTGTTTTTACAGCTCGTCATCCTGATGCTGATTGGTTTTGAAATAATATCAGAATAAAAGTTCCCTCAGGTGGAAGATGTTTGGGAACTCCGGAGCCTAACGACAGCGTTTCCATGGTGATGGCAGACGTTAACGCAGCACCAGTACCAGTCTGGTTTACTAGACTTCAACGTGTTATATGTTTATATTGAAGGAATGACATCACTTCCTGTGATCACCTCCCAGGTTTCCACCTGGAGACTCTTCCAGACGTGGAGGTTCAGCCTAAACTGAGCTCTCACTTGTCGGGGTATTTGTACATATTCACTGTTGAAACCCAAATGGTCTGAAAATGGTTTAATAAACCTTCAGATGAATCTGTAGCAACTATTGCCTCTCAGATTATTGCTGATATCTTTCCTTCTCTGCACTGGATTTTATTGATGAGCAAATTACGAAAACATCATTTTACGCTGATCGGTTCGTGACCCGGATGAAATCTACTCCCTCAAAACCTATGGACGCAGAAGGGGGTACTTAGTATTGCCCACAATATTATCATTATTATTATCATCATCTTCATCAATATTATTATTGTTGTTATTATTTCAATTATTATTATTATTATTATTATTATTACTATTAATATTATTATTGTTATCATTATTACTATTGTTATTATTATCATCACCATAATCTTTATAATTATTGTTGTTGTTTTTATTGTTATTATTTTAAAATTATTGTTATTATCAACATCATTATTATTTTTAGTAATATTATCCTTATTATTAATATAATAATATGTATTATTATTATTGTTGTTATTGTTGTTATTGGTATTATTTTTATTATCGTCATTATTATTACTATTGTTGTTATTATCATCATCATTTTTATTTTTTAATTATTGTGGTTGTTAGTTATTATTTTATTATTATTATTTAAGTATTGTTATTATTATTATTATCATTATTATTATTATTATTATTATTATTATTATTATTATTATTATTAATATTATCATTATTATTTATCATCATTATTATTATTATTATGATTATTATTAATATTATCGTTATTATTACTATTATTATTGTTGTTGTTATGGGTATAGGTATTATTATTATTATTATTATTATTTTTACTATCGTTATGATAATTATTATTATTATGATGATGATAATAATAATAATAATAATATTTATTATTATTATTATTATTATTATTATTATTATTATTATTATTATTATTATTATTATTATATCATGGTGTGGTACAACATCTCTTGAGAGACCTTTTATGTCCCTTCATGGACGTCGAGCGTCCTTCAGCCCGGAGACACCAGGAACCGTCCCCAGTAACAGACCATAATCCTGCGGGAGGAAACCCACAAACATCCAGGATCAGTCTTATAGCCCACCACCCCCCACTGTACCACATGTTACCCCCTCAGGTCCGGATCCATCTTCATCCCAGAAGGAACCGCTCCCACCTGGATGGAGTTGGTCCATCAGTGATGTGAAATGACCCGTTTCCCCCTCGACACAACAGAACCAGCAACCCCCCCGTCAGGGTCAACGGGTCGGGCATGTCCATGTGTCTGTTCACGGTCCGTGGAAATGCCACCACCTTCAGCTCCAGCGAGCCGTGAGGGTCACCGGGTCCAGCCCATCTCCTGCACGCCTGTAATGCACCGTCACACTTCAGGGGGGATTTACTTCAGCAGAGGAAGGCTGCGCTCCACCACCATCGCTGCGCTCCACCACCACCTCCACAACCTCCACCACCTCCACCACCTCTACCACCTCCACCAACTCCACCTACACCACCGCTGCGCTCCACCACCACCACCACCACCTCCACCACCACCTCCACCACCGACTGGTGTTTCCTTATTCAACGCCTGAAAATCTGGACAACCTCAAATAAATTAGACTAGATCTAGACCAGCGGTCGGCAACCCAAAATGTTGAAAGAGCCGTATTGGACCAAAAACACAAAAAACTAATATGTCTGGAGCCGCAAAAAATGAAAAGTCTTGTATCAGCCTTTTCATTATGCACTTCGAGAAAAAAGTCTAAATGTCGAGGAAATAGTCAAAATTTCATGAAAAAGTTGAAATGTCGAGAAAAAAGTAGAAATGTCGAGATTAAAAAGGAAAGGAAAAAGGAAGAAACAAAGAGAAAAAAAGGAAAAAGAGAAGAAAAGAAGATAAAATGAAAATGAGAAAAAAAAGAAGAAAAAAAATTAAAAGAAAAAAAAGAAAAAAAAGGAAAAAAAGAAAAAAAGTAGAAAAAAAGGAAAAAGGAAGAAAAAAAGAGAAAAAAGGAAAAAGAAGAAAAAAGAAAAAAGGAAAATAAAAAAAGAAATAAGAGAAAAAAGGAAAAAAGGAAAAAAGGAAAAAAAAGGTCAAACATTTTTGAAAAAGCTCCAGGAGCCACTAGGGCGGCGCTAAAGAGCCGCATGCGGCTCTGGAGCCGCGGGTTGCCGACCCCTGGTCTAGACGTCTGTCCTCATGGTCTCGGAGAGAGAAGCAGCCCTGGTGGAGTCATGGTTAGTCATCGTCTCGTCTTCAAGGTCTGAACGTCTGTGATTCGTTTAGTCGTCAGATGTATTAATTAATTAATTAATTTATATAATTTTACCTGAAAACAAAAGAACCCGTAAAGTTGTCATGGATGTAAGTCAGGGTGTGGGAATGTTTAACTCTCCTGTGAAGAAGGCATCATGGGGGTTAACAGAGATCCACTCGTTTTGCCCCCGGTGGTCAGTACAGGAGCTGCAACGTCTTTCAGGTCTGATTTACCTCAAACCGGAAGATGGAATGTCGGCTCTCGGAGTTTCTAAGTCAGCTGAATGAACCACGATCATCGTGTCAGCTCCTCTGGAGTCGAGGTTGGAGCCCAGGTTGGAGTTTGGATGGAGTTCGGATGGAGCCCACATTAGAGCTCCACTAGAGCCCCGTTGGACCCCCAACTGGAGTCTAGGACCCCGTCCACACGTAGCCGGATATCTGCGGATATCTGCTAAACCGGAGATATTTTCCTACGTTTGGACCTGTCATCCACATCAAAACGCAAATAAACGAATGTTTAAAAAAACTCCGGGCAAAGTGAAGATCTTTGAAAACTCCGTTTATGTAGATGCGTGTAGACAGACACAACCGCAGTTTTGCGTTTTCGAACGTCACATTATGCACCAAAACAACAACAAATCTGCTCTGACGTGCGCCTTTTGTTTACTATAGAAATACAGATGATCCAGCATCTGTTCTCTATTTATTAAATAAATGGTCTCTGGTCTTGACCACCGTTTACTGCGTTACACCGACGCAGAGCCTACGCCGTAGGGTACGCGGTGACGCGCACCGTACGCTGTACCCTACGGCGTAGGCTACGGCGTAGGGCTGCGTCGACAGCTCCGTGGCAGGACACGGGGGGGAGAAGGAGACACGCCTGCCGGGGAAGTGCTTCCCCGGCAGGCGCAGATGATCTACAGGTTAGAATGCTTATGAATGTGGTCGAAAACGCAGATCTTCGGTTACGTGTGGAAGGGTTTTTTTTTAAAACGATGTAATGTGGATGCAAATTTTTTTATAAACGGAGGGGGGAAATATTCGGTTTTAAAAATACCCGGCTACGTGTGGACGGGTCTAGGTTGGAGCCCCGGTTGGAGACCCAGTTGGAGCCCGGTTGGAGTTCGGCTGGAGCCTCAGTTGGAGCCAAGGTTGGAGCCTCGGTTGATTCCGTCTTCCAGATGTTTTAGTAGCAACATTTGATACAAACTAAGGGCCAAATCCACAAAAGGATTGCACGGCTTTTGCGGCCGCTAAACCGGTGCAAATGAGACAAAAAGAGAGCGTCTAATTCACAAAGCACCCGCAAAGGGCCAATTGCACCACAAACTGCGCTGCCAAGCAAATAGTGTCATGGTGCGCCTGTGCCATTTGCATGCATGTAAATTAGGTAATATTCATACATTCGGCGCAAAATTGCCCCCTTTCTATGCAAATAAGCCTCATTGCAAAAAACGTCTAATTCACAAAGGCCAGCGCTATTTGCCACACGCAAAAATAGTGGAGCAAATACCATCTTTTCGAAGCGTGTATTAACTACGCGCAAACTCACTCCTCAAGGCTGATTTATGGTTCCGCGTTACACCAACACAGAGATTACGGCGTAGGCTCTGCGTCGATTTAACGCAGAACCATAATTCAGGCTTCACTCCCCGTCTGTCTCTGTTTCTCTCTCTCTTCAATATCATTCAAGCCTGTGTGATACTGAATGATATTAAATGTGAAATCTACAGTCAGATCAAGTAGGGTTGTGGACTTATCTCGGATTTAAAAATAAAAATAACAGGACGGAGTTCAGGATTCATCCATACAGTAGGGGCTGCTTTATTACAAACAATTCCACCATATAAACATATAAATCTAGAATGTGTGTGTTTAACAGCTGACCTGTAGGTGTGTGTAGCAAAACACAGAACACGAATTACCGTCAGATCCTGATCTGATCCCGATCCGGTGTTAATGAAGTTACTGCAAAACTTTATGGCCGTGTTTGCGCCGGCATATCATTAGAGCAAAATCTTTTGTGAATAGGACCTTAAAGCGGGGCAAATTGCGGGCGCAAATGCGGCGCAATTCACAGCGCAATCTATTCTTTGTGGATTTGGCCCTAAGAGTCACTAGATTCCTCCTCCACCCAAAAAAATCGAGAGTGTTAAGAAACACGTGAAGAGCTGAAATATAAATATATATAAATATATAATATCTTTAATTATATGTATTAAAACTGACACGACAAACGTGAAACATCCTGAATTTGTCTCTGAAAATATATGTAAATATTTCTGCACTTCATTAATTGTCTAATTATCCTCTTAGCAACATGGAAAGTAAAAAGCGGCTCCACATCTGCTCTTTACCAAGCTTTAAGGTTCCTCCTGCTCTCTAATGTTCCAGGCGGCGGCAGCTTCGCACCTCCTCACTTCCCCGTAGCCTATAATCACGTCCCGTAGCCTATAATCACGTCTCAGCAGGAGACGAGTCCTTCAGCGCCGCCGTCCTGCGACTGGGCCGGTGACTCGGCCCGCGAGGTAATTGGTGCTTCCCTGGAAAGTCGAGCAGCCGCGGCTTCAAGGACCAGAACAAAGAGACGGCTCTAAATAACCCGCAGCGGCTTTGAAAGGGCTTTTTGTCACGTTGTTCCTCAAAAGTCTGAGATCTGAGAGGCTGAGAGGGTTGACGGGCCTCCAGAGACGTCCTGCAGGTCCATTTAAACCGGGTCAGCCGCGTTCTGAGCTTCTGTCTGAGCGTAAAAAAGCTTTTATGCACTTAAAGTGGGAGGAACGTCTAGGAAAAGGTCTGGTGGAGTGATTTCATGTGAAGCAGCCGAGCCGACCCGGAGCTCAGCCGTCTGACAGAACCAGAATAACCCCAAACACAACCAGAACCACCTCAGACAGAACCAGAACCTGCCCATATCAACATTTCCTGAAATATTCTATTGTATCTGTAGGAGTTGTTCTTGTTCTCGTTTTTCTTCCAACGAAATGAGGGCCTTTTTTCCCCCTAAACGTGCCCCAAAAGTCACCAAATTTTGCACCAAGCGCCCCCTAGAAAACTTTGTGCCTCAAGCCCCACAATACGGTTTGACGTACATGCACGAAAATCGGTACACACATGTATCATGTCGCAACTTAAAGAAAAGTCTCTTGGTGCCATGGCCCAAACCCAACAGGAAGTCGGCCATTTTGAATTATAAAATGTGTAATTTTGGCGCAATTTATGCCATTTTCAGGTGTCGTACTTTAACGAACTCCTCCTAGCAGGATCGTCCGTTCGACATAAAACTCGCTCAGGAGACACAAAAGACGTTAACAATGAAAAGTTATCAAGATCATGAGTTTTCGTGAAATGGCGTGGCCGTGGCGCCGCGTCAAACTTCAACGTTAAACAGGAAGTGATGCTAGTAGCTGATTGGTCGATATTTGATAGTTACTATTTTCTGCCGTAACTTTTGAATGGTTTGACATAAAGAGTCGTGGGTGGTTTCATCGGACTCGGTTTTGAATCCTTAAACATAATTGGTGAAAATTGCACGCGCGAGGGCCCGTTCATTGCTGCTTGCAGCTTTAATTATTATTATTATTTTATTGGCTTTGTATTAATCAGAATAATCTGTTGAGTTGAACTGTATTGTTGAAGAACCCGGAGATGACGTTTGTCATGATTTGGAGTTAAAGGAGCTTGAGGCCGGATTGTGGCAAGATTTATGAAAAAAATCCGTATACATTTTAAGTGTTCTAGTAATAATGTCAGATGAAGCGTTCCAAACCCAAAAGAATGATTCCTCTAGTGTATCTCTCCATTGCCTTGAACAGGCTGTGTGCTGCAAAATGTGCTGCAATTCGGTCCTGAATTTCCCGCGCTGGGCTGTGGATGTGACGTCACATGACGCTGCATGCGCGTTCTCCCCGTTCTCCCGTGCCGGCTTCACTGTTGGCTGCAGTACCCCCAACGGCCGTCGTGGTGAAGGGTGGCGCTAGAGAGTCTCATTTCTTAAAAGGAGCCTCATGCTCCTTTAAGAATGATCCATCTTCATCTCCACCACCAACTTCCCATCATGCTTTGCTATCTTTGCTCTGCAGAACTTAACATGTCTATAACTTAACAAGGAAACCCCACCTCAAAGTTTGATGCTGTAAATTAGTTTTTCTGTCACAAAGCCAAAAATTCTTGGTGAAACCTGTAAAACTGTCAAACAAGCCCCGCCCCTCGGACGCTGACGAGCCAATGGCTGTCGAGTGACTCAACGAGGAAAAGACAGACGACACTTCTGAGTTTTTCCAGGCACGGCTTTTATTCTCACAGTGTGTTGAGTTAGTAATACACAATACAACATGAGCAACATTTACAGGAGATGACACTGTACACGGAGAGATGACAGTCGTCTTCGTATGGCTTGAGCTGAGCGGCGTACAGAGCGGCGGACGGCTTTGCTCTCGCGAGCACGCGGTCCCGTTTCTGAGGTTGTCAGGCTGAGAGGTACAGCATTTGATTTGAAGAGTCCTTCGCTACGTACAGGGAGGGCTACGCCGCGAGACGGCGCACTCGCCGCGCTGTCAGAGCGCCTGGTGAAGTTCCCAACAACCGTTTCCAGCCAAAAAGCTATTTCTGAGGCCGAGACGGTCGAGTGTTGACGACTGAACTCTCTCTCAACCCTCCTCTATTCATTTGGCAAATATGAACAATCACAAACGGTAAAGAAGATACGCTTTAACCCGAAACGTAGGACGAGACATTTAGAAGTCGTGATTAGACATTTTGAAACCTCCGAATCTGCAGACTTTACTTTTGGTGCAATAGTTTACTACAACTGCTGGAAATGCTACATCAGATCTAAGATCCCAGTTCCTTTGTTGGAAGATGTGGAAGAGTTTGGGTCACGGATTCTAATAGTTCTGGGGACGCGTTGGCCCTACGGCCACCCGCCCCGCGGTAGACGATGGTTGGATGGCATACGTGAAAGGCATCAGTGACTACGTTTACATGCAGTCAAAATTGGGGTTAAGGTCAATATTCCGGTTAGTGAAACATTGGGAATAATGTGTTTCCATGTGTGAGCTAACAGGGTTATCCCTGTATCCATGGTGATTAATCATTTGGGATATCTGGATCAAACCAGCGACACGCGGAGAACATCATGACGCAATTACCGCCATTTCCGCTTCTTCTTCCTGTATCCAAAACCAAAACAACAATACCGTACAAAAGCCCTGTAGTTCTCCTTTTTCAGCGTCTTCCAGCGGAGCTTGATCTGGTCTGGCGTTCGTACAAATCCTTCTTCGTGCAACTTTTCGCTCACCTTTCTGTAAATCTGGCTATCGCGGTACTTTCTACCGTCTACAAATGCCAACCAATATCCTTCATTACATTTATGAAGTGATTAGTCTCCTCCTGGTCTTGGTTTCTCCGTGTTTATAAGAACTTCCTGGACTCAAAAGACCAGGATTCCTTGCGAAAAGAACATGCGCAGAAAACAGATTCCTGTTCCTTCTGGTGGGGATATTATGTTTGGCGTTTACATGACCCAATATTCGGGTTTTAAAAGGAGTAACCCAGGGCTCATATTCGGGTTTTTAAAAACCGGAATATGAGCAAATTCTGGTTATTCAAACGGGTTATTGGTGTTTACATGGCCATGCAAAACCGGGTTATTGCTAATATTCCGGTTAGAAAAGGGTTATTGACTGTATGGAAACGTAGTCACTGACAGTAGAACCAAACTCGGTTCTCGTCAACAGTTCCCGGCTCGGAGAACACCAGGGAACCGAACTCGGTACCGCCAACGTTAACTTAACGGGCTTACGGCGTCGTTTCTCTGCCGCGACCGCAAGAAAAGCAGAAGTGTTCACGAACGGACAAGAACACCCCGGGATAAGACACATTCAGAAACCTCTACATTCAGATGTTCGCCTGATACGATCATTGATCATAGTCAGCTTGTGATCAACTCTGGTAACGACTCGGCCGTCCGTATCAGGACGCCGGGATTGGCCATCGATGACCAGGACCAGATGCATCCTGGGTTAAAGGGGCGGAGCTACAACACATCCGCGGGTTTGGACTCGTCTGGATGCCGACATTGATCTTTGTTCTCAGGAAACTTTGTTCAAGGATTCGTATTTGGTCCCGTTTTTTACTCCCTTGCTGGTCCGTTGTCATTCTGATTCATTCTTGTCCTCTAGTGTTTCCTGCTCGTATGTTTTTGGTTTTTTGATAACATTATTGTTGATTTCTCCTTCTTTTCACATCCTCGTCCTGCAGACGGAGAGTTTGACTCCTCCCTTCAGTTTTACCGTTGTTTTTACAGTTTAATCCAATATATTTTTCAGTAGGGATTTAATAAATATTGAGTTAATACTTTAGTTAAAGTACGTATATTACTTTAATCTAGCCTTTATAGTCTAACAGTAGGCTACAGGTAAAATACTTTTTAGGAAATATTTCATATCTGAGACGAAACAATGAAACACAAAGCTAGCGCCTCCTCGCCCGTTCTGCATGAGAAATCAGGTAAAATTGCTTAACCTGCCTTTAAATGTATTGAGAGGGAACCGTGAAGGTTCTTAGAAGATTTATGAACTGGGAACCGAGAGATGGTCGACTCTGATGAGTCAACACGATGATGTCTTGACTAACAGTTTTTTTTAAAACCCCAAACCTACAAACAGCAAATTAAAGATAAAAGTTTAGAATTAAACACAACGCAGAAAGATCGGCGCTGGATAGAACACGCCTCTGTTGTGATTTACGGTTCTACGTTTGACCAATGACGTATTTCTGCTGAGTTGTAGCCTGATGGGAGCTTTCCTAGAAATATAACTAACGTCTGATCCTCAGAGAAAAAGCTACACCGCCACCTAGCGGTTTGGGGTGTAACTGCACCACCTAGCGGTTTAGCGTGTAACTAAACCACCTAGCGGTTTAGCATCTAACTAAACCACCTAGCGGTTTTAGGGTGTAACTACACCACCTAGCGGTTTAGCATCTAACTACACCACCTAGCGGTTTTAGGGTGTAACTACACCACCTAGCGGTTTAGCATCTAACTACACCACCTAGCGGTTTGGGGTGTAACTACACCACCTAGCGGTTTGGGGTGTAACTAAACCACCTAGCGGTTTGGGGTGTAACTACACCACCTAGCGGTTTGGGGTGTAACTACACCACCTAGCAGTTTGGGGTGTAACTACACCACCTAGCGGTTTGGGGTGTAACTAAACCACCTAGCGGTTTGGGGTGTAACTACACCACCTAGCGGTTTGGGGTGTAACTGCACCACCTAGCAGTTTGGGGTGTAACTACACCACCTAGCGGTTTGGGGTGTAACTAAACCACCTAGCGGTTTCAGTGTTGCCAACTTAGCGACTTTGTCGCTAGATTTAGCGACTTTTCAGACCCCTATAGCAACTTTTTTTTCAAAAAAGTGACTAGCGACAAATCTAGCGACTTTTTCTGGTGTTATTGGAGACTTATCTGGTGGGCAGATTAGAGCAGAGAGGAGACCCTCACCACTCCGCGTCCAGACACTGAATGATTATCGTCCTGTGGCCCTCACCTCAGTGGTGATGAAGAGTTTTGAGCGCATGGTGAAAAAAAGCTTGCTCTCTGTGACACAGACAATTATTGATCCACTCCAATTTGCCTATCAACCCAGGAAAGGGGTGGAGGATGCTGTGGCAACACTGTTGAATTTTGTTGTCAGGCACCTGGAGGGTAGGAAAACACATGCACGCCTATGCTTTGCTGATTTTTCATCAGCTTTTAACTGCATGCAGCCTCATATTCTTGCTCAAAGGCTGTCAAAAATACCCAGCATTAATTTGGGAACCATATGTTGGTTAGTCGACTTTCTGACTATGAGGCCGCAGAGAACTCGTGTCAATGAAACCCTGTCTGATTCTCTGCTGTGTTCCACAGGCTCGCCCCAGGGGTGTGTCCTGTCACCTCTACTGTTCATGCTCTACACCAATGATTGTAAGAGCATGTTCGAGTCAAGGTTTATAATCAAATTTGCTGATGACTCCGTGATTGTCAGCCTCTTGCAGGACCAGGAGGTGGGCCATGGACCTGTCCTTGATTATTTTGCTAGATGGTGTGATAACTCCTACCTGCAACTCAATGTGTCAAAAACAAAGGACATGATTCTTGATTTTCGGAAGAATCCGCCTGTCACAACTCAAACCTTTCTTAAAGGCACAGCAGTGGAAGTCGTCAGCCAGTACAAGTATTTAGGCACCATCGTGGACAACAAACTGTCTTTTGGAATCAACTCAGACGCTATCTGTAGGAAGGCAAATCAGAGATTGTTTTATCTGAGAAAACTGAGGTGTTTTAACGTCGATAAGAAGCTTCTTAAAATGTTTTATTCATCTTTTATTGAGTCTATTTTAACTTTTGCTTTGATCTGCTGGTTTGGTAACCTCAGCATTTTAAATAAAAACAAGCTGAGGAATGTGGTCAAACTCTGCCGGAAAACAATTGGCATTAGCCTGAATGATCTGGATCACATTTATCAAGCCAGAGCCACTCGGAGGGCAAAGGCCATTCTGGCGAACCCTCACCATCCTCTTCATGCTGAGTTTCAGCTTCTCCCTTCCAAGAGAAGGTACACTTTTCCTTGTAGGGTCAAAACAAACAGGTACCTCAGGTCATTTATCCCATCTGCGGTAAAGTTTTTAAACAGCATATAGGGGGAACAATGTGATGTGTTGACTGTTTTTATTATATTTATTTATTTATTGTATTGTGTGTTTGAAGTGGGATATATATGTATGTTGTCCTGTGGTTGCAAACCAAATTGCCCTTCGGGGACATTAAAGCTTTTCATATCATATCAGACTGCAAATGAAATGCGCTTGCGCAAAGCCGCCGCTGGCTTGCAGAGCGGGATTCTTTTTATATGCAAATTGCCCATTATGCAAATTAGGCGATGACGTCATTTAGTGACTTCTAGCGACTTTTGGGACAATAGCGACTTTCCTTACTGAGGAGTTGGCAACACTGAGCGGTTTGGGGTGTAACTACACCACCTAGCGGTTTGGGGTGTAACTACACCACCTAGCGGTTTGGGGTGTAACTACACACCTAGCGGTTTGGGGTGTAGTTACACCACCTAGCGTACGTGAACGGCAGCTACGACGTTGGTCCCGAACGCTGGACTCCAGCAGAAACCGCTCGGGTCTGTGGCGTTTACGAGACGGTATTTCTACGAGGACTCATGTTCGACGTCCGTCTCCATGGAAACAAGTGAAAGATGTGACGGAGGTTTGTACCTTCGAGGGTTCTGTTACAGTTTTTCTGGATTTCCGTTGTTTTTAAGGAAAACCGATTCATCCACCGACGGCTGAACTGTGACGTTTCCTAATTTTCTTCCTGATTTAAAACATCAGTAAACGGAGAAATTGAATAAGTTCGACACCAAATGAAGTAAATTAGCCCGGCGATACCAAACAGGAATAATCATGTTTGCATAGGTCGACATCCTCCAGTACTTTTATTCACTTTAAACTAAAGTGTGAGCCGTCCTGGGGGCCGTCCTGGGGGCCCGTCCTGGGGGCCCGTCCTGGGGGCCCGTCCTGGGGGCCCGGCATGTTCGGGTTTACGGGTCGAGACAGAACCAGCGTCTGCAGGAGGAGACCAAACTAAACTGTTTCTTTGGTGATTCTGAGTGTAAAAACCTTTTCTTTGTGGTTACAGAAGCAGAACATCCGTGTTTCATCTCGGCGGGTTACGTTTAGACACTTAAGAGCACGACAAACGAAATCAAAGTAGCACTTAACTTGTATTTATTCTTTTTATCGCTTTTAAATCAAGGCAAGCTCGTCTGTTTGCTGCTGGTTAACTGGCTTTTCAAAAAGATAGCAGGCGTTTAGAGCTGAAAGCTGACGTCTCCTTCTCCTATTTACATAAATGGCTGATTATTTTCAGATGAAGAATGAATTTGTCTGTTAACGGCCGAGGTTTCACATGCAGGAGCCGTGAACGCCTCGTTTCTCCAGCTCAGAACACTGAATCAAACCTTTGTGTTCGCTGTGTTTGGATATAAAATATGGATGAGATTAAAAGCATCTGCAGCTACTCGGAAACCTGGAGAGGTCGTCATGGAAACGCTGCTGAGAAACGCACGGCTGCACCGACGTCGCCCGCCGGGGCGAGTTCAGCGACGCCCGACGTCGACCGTCGCGCGTTGACTCCGCCCACTCTGGCAGGAGGCGGGGCTAAGCTCTGCAGACGGATATATACAAGTATACAGACGTACACGAAGATGTTCAAGTACTTTCTGAGCCGTTTTCACCAGCGGAGGAGACGGGCCGTTTTTATAAAACGTGGTGAAAAGTTACAAACCGACTCCACGAAGGAGTTTCTGAGCAGGTTCAGCTCTCGGGTCGGAGGTCTGACACCTGTTTATCGGTAAATATCCATCAAGAGTAGGGTTGCAAAGGGGTGGAAAATTTCCGGTAAATTTCCGGAAACTTTCCGGAAACTTTACATGGGAAGTTAAGCTGGGGAATTTTGGAAATATTCCAAATTGGAAACTTTCTATGGGAATTATGGGAATTTATGGGAATTATTGGGAATTTATGGGAATTTATGGGAATTTATGGGAATTAACTGGAAATTGGGGGTAATTTAAACAAACTGTATCATATCCAAACATTAGAACCTAACTTACCCGCTAGCTAGCTACTGTGTTAATACATTTTTATTTAATATTTGCAAGTTAAACATTAATACCATTATAGATCAAATATATTTACCCCATAATATTATCAAAACTTACTTGACTTTATATAGTCCGTGGGCTCAAATGTGTGGCTTCAATAGTCTTGTGCTTTGAGCTCAAATGTGTGGCCTCCAGGCTTCAAGAAATCACCTGTGCATGTGATGGAGGAATGCACAGTGCCTGTAGGGGGCGTGGCCTCAATAGCCCTGCAGTAAGCAATGTGCTGTGTGCATGTGATTGAGGAGTGTACTTGCATTAAATCTGGTTGTTTTAGCCAAGACTATGCTACAATATATTTCCCCCAACTATATTTAAGTTCCCTGTTAAGGGCCAACCTTCAATTCTGTAAATTTCTTATTTATTCCTGTTAATTCCCATATATTCCCGTTAATTCCCATGGAAAGTTTCCAACTTTGAAAATTCCCGGAATTTTGCAACCCTAAGAGGATCTTTCTTTTAAAGAGAGCAGAATTTCCAGGTACCACGTTCGTGTTCTGGTCTCCGGTCGGAGCCTCCCCAGATAGCTAACGATGTTAAATCACTGTTGAATTATGGACAAAAAGGCAAATTTTTGGTTAAGGCTGACGTTCGATGGTGGATCAACCATCAATCAATCATCCCGTTGTAATAATTCTGATGTGATCTGAGTGCAGAAACACAGCGGATCTACAAGCACGAACGAGCTGCAGAGTTTGAGTTAAAACGCCACGATGGCGAAACCAAAGAAACTGCTGTCGGTTAAAAGAAGATGCTCTTGATGAAACGTTTCCTCAGGCGTCTCCTGGGAAAACAGTCCTGCGAGCGACGAAGACGCTCATGTGTTTGAAGATGAGCAACGACGACGCTGAAAACTCAACTGATGAAAGACTTCAAGGAAAATCAAGACACACCGTTTAAAGTTCCAGGTTACAGCTACAAAATGCAATGCCCCCCCCATCCCCCTCCAGCTTCTGAACAACATCAACGACTCTTCGAAGGTTTGATGGCAATATTTCCTCGGTGGTGACTGGAGTTTAGCATCTGCAGACACTCAGGTCGTCCAACGCTCGCACCGTGACCTCCCTCTGACCCCTGACCTCTGACATTCTCCTGACATCCCCCCGACTTCCACCTGACATCCCCCTGACCTCCGTCTTCCCCCCGACATCCTTCCGACTTCCCCCTGACCTCCCTCTGACCTCTGACTTCCCATTTAACCTCCAACTTCCCCCTGACTTCCCCCTGACTTCCCCCCGACTTCCCCCTGACTTCCCCCTGACTTCCGACTTCCCCCCGACCTCCGACTTCCCCCCGACTTCCCCCTTACTTCCCCCCTACCTCCAACTTCCCCCCGACTTCCCCCTGACTTCCGACTTCCCTCCGACCTCCAACTTCCCCCTGACCTCCGACTTCCCCCTGACTTCCGACTTCCCCCCAACCTCCAACTTCCCCCCGACTTCCCCCTTACTTCCCCCCTACCTCCAACTTCCCCCCGACTTCCCCCTTACTTCCCCCCTACCTCCAACTTCCCCCGACTTCCCCCTGACTTCCGACTTCCCCCTGACTTCCGACTTCCCCCTGACCTCTGACCTCCAACTTCCCCCTGACTTCCCCCTGACTTCCGACTTCCCCCTGACCTCTGACCTCCAACTTCCCCCCGACTTCCCCCTGACTTCCGACTTCCCCCTGACCTCCGACCTCCAACTTCCCCCTGACCTCCGACTTCTCACTTACTTCCCCCCAACTTCCGACTTCCCCCCGACCTCTGACTTCCCCCCAAATTTCGACTTCCCCCCGACTTCCAACTTCCCCCTAACCTCCGACTTCCCCCTGACCTCTGACCTCCAATTTCCCCCCGACTTCCCCCTGACTTCCGACTTCCCCCTGACCTCTGACCTCCAACTTCCCCCCGACTTCCCCCTGACTTCCGACTTCCCCCTGACCTCTGACCTCCAACCTCCAACTTCCCCCTGACCTCCGACTTCTCACTTACTTCCCCCCAACTTCCGACTTCCCCCCGACCTCTGACTTCCCCCCAACTTCCGACTTCCCCCCGACCTCTGACTTCCCCCCAAATTTCGATTTCCCCCTGACTTCCAACTTCCCCCCCGACTTCCGACTTCCCTCCGACCTCCGACTTCCCCCCGATTTCCCCCGACCTCTGGCTTCCCCCTGACCTCCAATTTCCCCATGACTTCCCTCTGACCTCCCCATGACCTCTGACCTCCCCCTGACCTCTGACCTCCCCATTACCTCCATTCCGGGGTCACGTTGGAGAGCGAGACTGTCAACGCTAACTGCAAATATGGCGGTTTTGAAGCGTGAAAATGTGTTTTTATTTTCTGTAAACCTAAAATGTTTGCGGATGTAAAACTCCAGCCCCCCCTCGTTTAAGACCGGGTTTATAGGTACAGATACCCGACCCAGTAGACCAGGTTGAACAGGCCGAACGCCGTGGGGAAGAATATCCGCGAGTACGAGTCGATCTTGGAGACGCGGACGTGCATCCGGTTCTCGCGCCAGGCGCCGGAGCGGCAGTCGTCGAAGCAGCAGAAGAAGCTAGCGCAGTCCTTCCCGTCCAGGCACTCGTAGGCGAAGTCGTCCTCCTCGTGGTACGGAGCGATGTTGTTCATCTGCAGCAGCGACACGCCGGGCCGGATGTTCACCATGCTGGAGGCCCGGTGCTGCATCTGGAAAACACAGACAGGTTAGCGGTTAGCGCGCAACGGTGTGGCATCTCGCCACGGCCTAGCGGAAAGCTCGGTACCTGCGCGTGGTTGTTGTTGTTGGCCTTGGCCTTCTTGGTCTGCCGGTTGCTGGTGAAGTAGTGCAGCGTTCCGTACTCCATCAGCGCGGCGAAGGTGAAGATGAAGCAGACGGAGACGAACAGGTCCATGGCCGTGATGTAGGAAACCTTCGGCAGGGACTTCCTGGAGATGGTGCTCAGCGTCGTCATGGTGAGCACCGTGGTGATACCTGCGAGGGTCGGGGGGAGACAGGTTCCTTTCAGGGATGTCAATCAAACATCAGTTAAACTACGTCACTAACTACATCACGGTCCAAGACAAGACCTTTCTGTAAATTCTTCTCTTTCATTAACTTGGAAATGAGTTTTTATATCCAGGGTCCTCAGGGGTCACCGTTCTCGCACCTAGGCCAACCTCGCATGGAAGTGCCGCAAAGTGGCCGCAAAGTGACCGTATGCTCTTCCAAAGACACACGTTGGGTCTTTGTCTTTCCCGGGCCGGCAGATGCAGAAGAAACTGGACTATGTTGGAAATGCGAACCAGCAATGGAGCGACGTCCAAGAGGACTGCAGTGGCGTAGGAACGCGGGCTGTTGTAGGCTTTAAAACTTAAAACTTGTTGGTCCAAAGTGCTCTTTGTAACTGCGCAGGGTTTTTAGCCCCGGTTCTCACTGGTAGGGAAGGTTAAGGTGGTGGGTTTGAACATCTACCGTTAACTAAGGGAACTTTTCCACTAGCACCTACTCAGCTCTACTCATCTCAGCTCGGCTCGATTCAACTTGGCCTGGTTTCTTTTCCACTACAATTCAGCACCTGGAGCAGAAGTAGGAGGTTGGATCCAGTGGCTTGTGTTCCATATCAAGTTAAATGAGAGAGAGAGAAGCTTCAAGCGGCGATGCTTTTTAGTTTTTTTTAGTTTGTCTCTGCTGCTGAAAAGTCAGCTGGAGCCGTGAGCAGCTATGAAGAGACAGAGCTCCTGGTGGATCTGATCGTTCCTTATCTCCGTCTAGATCCCTTTTTAATTCTCTCCTTAGAAAAGTAATCCATTACATATTACTAGTTACTTTTAAAAAAGTAATCCCTTACACTACTTAGTTACTGGTAGCTGAAAGTAACTAGTTACATTACTAGTTACATTACTTTTGGATTACTCTGCAATATCACCTGAGCTGCACCATCATCTCAGAAAATTAGAATATTGTGATTTTCTGTAATGCAATTACAAAAATGTCATACACTCTGGATTCATTACAAATCAACTGAAATATTGCAAACCTTTATTGTTTTAATATTAAAAAATCATGGCTTACAGCTTAAGAAAACTCAAATATCCTATCTCAAAAAAATTTGAATATTCTGGGAATCTTAATCTTAAACTGTAAGCCATAATCAGCAATATTAAAATAATAAAAGGCTTGGAATATTTCAGTTGATTTGTAAGAATGTATGACATTTTTGTTTTTTTAATTGCATTACAGAAAATAAAGAACTTTATCACAATATTCAAATTTTCTGAGACAGTCCTGTAGTTGGAACTTTATTACTGCAGTGCCCAGATCAGATCAGCACCAGAAGTCCCGTAAAATCCCGTAAGATCACGTTAAAGGCTGATTTATGGTTCTGCGTTACACCAACGCAGAACCTACGGCGTAGGGTACGCGGCGACACACACCGTACGGTGTGTGTCGCCGCGTACCCTACGCCGTAGGTTCTGCGTCGATTTAACGCGGAACCATAAATCAGCATTAAGTCAGACAAGTGTTGCGCAACGCGTGAAGACGCATGAAAGGCAAGTTTGATTTTCTTTTCTGTTCTCCCGTTCTACATGTAGCTGAAAAGCTTAAAGTAACTAAAGTAACGTATTTTTTTTTGTCTTAGAGTAACTATAACGGGATTACCCAAATTACAACTGTAACGCGTTACATTACTGCGTTACTGGCGAATGTAATCTCGTTACAGTAACGCGTTACTTTGTAACGCGACCAATCGGTGGCCTGTAGTGTGATGACATCACAACCCAACTCTGCCGCTTAGAACCTCGGCAAAATAGATACAGAAAAGTATCTACTCAGCACTTTAGACCCCTTGGTGGAAAAGAACCAAACCAAGTGGAGGAGAGTCGAGTAGGTGCTAGTGGAAAAGTGCCATAAGTAATAAAAGACCCAACCTAGAGACGTCCGAGCAGGAACGGCATCCTTGTTGATCCAGAAGGAGACCCAGGACAAGACCACGATCATGCTGCAGGGGATGTAGGTCTGGATGGTGAAGTAGCCCATCCGCCGGCTCAGGTCAAAGAAGATGGTCAGGATCACGTAGTCCCCTGAGAGGAAGAGGACATGTCCATCACATACCTGCAAACACTCCCGATTTATTCGGGAGTCTCCTGATTTTCAACCATTTCTCCCGCCCTGCTCCCGATTTGTAATTTCTCCCACTTATCTCCTGATTTTAAAGTGAAATGAGACAATGGTGTTTCATGTGTCGTGGTACCGCGTGGTACCTTACAAACCTGGCAACCGAACCCAAAAGCACCGCCCTACGTGCCTTGCGTGCCATACGTCACTGCTACGTCCAAGCTACGTAGACGCCCCATCTACAGCCCCCCAATCTTGCGCTCAGAAGGCACGCCGGTTTCCCCCAGTGTCCAGCCGCGGTACTGCAACAAAAAATCCCATGGGGCCCAGAAAGCTTTTTTCCCATAGACCGCAATAGTAAAAGAGAAGCCTCTAAAACTGTTCACAGGAACCTCCAGCTGTAATCACCGGCAATTACTAATCTTTGTATTCTATATTTTTAAGTCATGGACTTTATATCCGTCAAAAATGTTTTATAACGGCCAGAAAAGTCAAAGAAAAGTCTCTTTCACGGATGACGTCACAGCCGTGTCCGTGCATTCCACGGATGTTTATATTAATATATATTATGTAATTATATTATATTAATACATTAATAATATATGTGATACTATACATGTAATAATATACATTCATTAATATATTATATTAATACATAATATATTAATATTATTGTTATTAATATTAAACATATTTGGCTCCAAGAAGGCTGTAGAGTCATTTTGGGAGGTACATTTTAGCACATTTCATTGTAGCTATGGATTTAAAGCTCATTAAAAGTGGTCTTGTTTATATCAGGGCGGGGATGTTGTGAGTGGAGCATTCCAACCGCTACCCCAGAAAACCTCCCTCTTTTTCACAGCCCAATGTTGGCAGGTATGCGATCACTGTGGGTTACTGCCTTAAATCCCGTAAAACCGTCCCGGTTGGGGTCTTACCCGACTGAGTGTGGGCCACGTCCGAGGTGTTCCTCATCCCTACGAAGGCGAACTGGTAGAGTCTCCAGTAGCGCTGGTCGGCCACCTCCACCGGCCTCTTCTGCCACCGGTACATGATCTCGTTGGTGGGGTATCCGTCTGCAGAAACACACACGGACCAGTCAGGAGGCCGACACCCATCACTCAAAAACACACCACGGACCAGTCAGGAGGCCGACACCCATCACTCAAAAACACACCACGGACCAGTCAGGAGGCCGACACCCATCACCCAATCCACCAATCAGATTCAGACTCTGTATCACAGACGGATGTAGCTACCGGGTCAGAGGACAGTGGGAGGTTCACTAAACTCAAAAGGTCATAGGTCCCCCCAACTTTAATTTTGTTTTCCAATTGAGTCAAATAAATGAAGTGGGTTAGGGTGCCAACCAATGTGGCTAGCTACCAGCGGCGTTATCGTAGGGTTGCCACCCGTCCCTTGAAATACGAAATTGTTACGTAATTTGGAATTAAAAGTTCAGTATTGAACCAATACAGACATACAGTATATTATTATGCTCTTATCTATTCATGTTATAATATACAGGTGAAGGTCGGAAAATTTGAATATATTGCAAAACTTCATTGGTAGTAAATTCAACTAAAAGTTAAACAAATTTAAATATTATTTCCCACTACATTCAAAGTGAGATATTTCAAGCCTTTAATTGTTATAATTTTGATGATTATGGCTCACAGTTTATGAAAACCCCAAATAAAAAATCTAAAAAAATTTGAATATTTTATGAAATCAATAAACAATTCAATCATCAAAATTATAACAAATAAAGGTTTAACATATCTTGATTTGCATGTAATAAGACGAGGTAATATGTTAGTTTCACCTTTTAAGTTGAATTATTGAAATAAATGAACTTTTACACCATATTCTAGTTGAATTATTGAAATAAATTAACCTTTACACCATATTCTAGTTGAATTATTGAAATAAATTAACTTTTACACCATATTCTAGTTGAATTATTGAAATAAGTTAACTTTTACACCATATTCTAGTTGAATTATTGAAATAAATTAACTTTAACACCATATTCTAGTTGAATTATTGAAATAAATTAACCTTTACACCATATTCTAGTTGAATTATTGAAATAAATTAACTTTTACACCATATTCTAGTTGAATTATTGAAATAAATTAACTTTTACACCATATTCTTCACCTGTAGAATATATTATACATCTGGGCTGATGGACATACGTAGCATAGGAGGCTATTTCAGTTGCTAGTACGGTTGGCTGTCTGTACAGTCATGCAAGTTCAATGTTATTAAAGCTCTTTAAACTTTAAATCAAAGCATTTTGTTTTTTCATATAAAATAAACAAATTTCAATGCCTTATTTCTATCTCTGAAAGGTGGCAACCCTACGTTATTGGGTAACCTGACACTTCCCTCTGCTCTCCAAATACTTCTGGTTTCACGGTGGCTACATCCACTTCTTCTACAGGTCTGGTCTGGAAGGGACTCAGATAACGGGGGGGTTAGCGGGAACACGGCACGATGGCGAGGTAGACGTTAGCATCCACGATGTAGCTGAAGCTCAAAGACTCAGTCTCATCAAATTTCCTCAAATGAGCAAAAAGTTCGCCTTTGCAAATTGGTTTGTAGACGTTAGCGCGTTGTAGATAAAACTGGAGTTCTGATAGTTCATGAAACCGCTTATGTGATGTTGTACTTGTGTTTGCATGGATGAAACGGTCCAACGTCTCAGTGGAATACGCCCCAAAACAATCCCCGACAATAAGAGATGCACTGGTTACAGTTTTCTTCACGGTCCGACTCAGATCTAACCTGAAATACACAACAGGCTTCTCCTACATCTAGTTTTTTAATCGTGTGGGTTGTTTCCGCCACCGTCCCACCGACCTCACGTACGTTTCTATGGCTGTTGATCAACACATCCACCAGGGGGCAGTGGCGAGTCTGTGTTGTTTCCTGTGGTCTGGATGGAAGTATCTATATTGAATGTCGGGCATAAAAGTGCCTTCAGTCGCACTGAGCATGCTCAGTAGGACACGGCTGTTTTAAACTGGTGGATTAAGTTACTTAACGATCGTTGTGCCGGTCGACGTGATTTACAATCATTAAGGGAAAAGATGGAAAACTTGAAACAAACAAATCAACATAACGTCATTTATTGTATATGTTGTCCACCAACATCAGCTGATTAGAGATATCCAATTCAGAACTGATCAATCAATAACCTGCAGCTATCCTAAGTCTGGCTCCAGGGAACTTGACCCAAGGGAACCGAGGAAACTCTGGACACCGTTGGACGGATGTTCAACAAGTCAGAGACGAGTCATGTGACGTAGGCGGAGCAACAAGCAGACTGGTTGGAGCTGGTATTACTGTTACCTGGGCGCTCCCGTGAGTCATGGTGTAAAGCCCCGCCCCTTCGTGAGTCATGGTGTAAAGCCCCGCCCCTTCATCAGTCATGGTGTAAAGCCCCGCCCCTTTGTGACTGGTTTTCATCGAGCTAGCAGAGCTAGCAGAGCTAGCAGAGCTAGCAGAGCTTTACGCTCCGCTGGCCAACACCTGTTAGAGATACGGGACCAGATCCAGGAACTGGGGGAACCTTTGCAGTCGCTGGTCCAAGATTGGGCAGCAGTAGCTCAGGTGGTAGAGCGGGTCGTCCAATGAGCGGAAGGTTGGCGGTTCAAATCCCGCTCTGTCCCAGTTTGCTGTCGTAGTGTCCTTGGGCAAGACACCTTACCCACCTTGCCCCGTGTGAATGTGTTTGAATGTGTATGAATGTTGGTGGTGGTCGGAGGGGCCGTTAGGCGCGATATGGCAGCCACGCTTCTGTCAGTCTGCCCCAGGGCAGCTGTGGCTACAAACGTAGCAGCTGTGGCTACAAACGTAGCAGCTGTGGCTACAAACGTAGCAGCTGTGGCTACAAACGTAGCTACCACCCCCAGAGAGGATGTGTATGAATGAATAATGATCTAAGTGTAGCACTTTGAGATTTATTGAATGTAAAGTGCATTATTACAAGTTAAATTCATTATTATTAAGACTCTGGAACAAACCACCATCGTACTCTCAGCAGAACTGAAGACGTATCTATTCAGGACGGCATTCGGCACTTAATAGTCACTTTTAAGGTAATTTTTACCAATTTGGGATTTTATCAGGGCTTTTACTATTAATGTTTAATCTTTGGGTGTTTAATTATTAATGTGTTTGTTTATTAACTATTTGTTCTTAGACTTAGAACTGTGAAGCACTTTGGTCAACTTTAGTTGTTTAAATGTGTGTGTGTGAGAGAGAGAGAGATAAACATATATATAGAGATATAGAGATAGATAGAGAGAGATAGAGATACAAAGATTGGGATACAGAGATATACAGATATAGAGATAGAGAGATGGATCGATCGTAGCATCTCTACCAACAAACCCGTCCACTACCGAACAAAGTTTTAAGCTTCAGACCTCAGAAACTAAACCGTCCTAAAGCCTCGTTAACAACGACGACAGCTCCGTCTGCACGCGCTCAGAACGACCTCCACTTGGGAATCGTTTCACGTCTTTCTCTCTTTCTCTCTTTCTTGCTCATTTGAGGACATTCAGTGCGACTGCGGCGCTGTCGGCCGCCGGCCCGGTGGAATGGTCTCTGGAACACGAACACCACAGACAGGAGCGGCGTTAGCAGGATGCAGGACACGGATGAGGGATGGAGCAGACGGAGCAGACGGCATGAATCAGACGGGGGGGGAATGATCCATCAGTCCTGTCAGAGCGATGGGTGACCTCCCCCTCCGGCGGGAGAGGATGATCGATCGCTGCAGCCTCAAGCAGACGGCCCTTCATCAGCATAGACATGTATACGTAGAGGCCGCATGGAGCTGCATCGATACGTCAACGTCGCCGCCATGTTGGATGTTCAAGACTGCGCTGGAAACTAATACAAGTAAATGGACTTATTTTCATAAAGCGACTTTCTACAAAGAAATATACGTTTTACGTCTCATTTATTCATTCACACACGCACTAATATACTTGGGAAACAGTTAGGCACCAAATATAATATATTTATTTATTTTTTTCTCTTTTTTCCTCTTTTTTCATCTTTTTTTCCCTTTTTTCATCTTTTTTTCTCTTTTTTCATCTTTCTTCATCTTTTTTTCATCTTTTCTTCCTCTTTTTTTTAAATCTTTTTCATCTTATTTTTTCCTCTTTCTTCTTCTGTTTTCCATCTTTTTTCATCTTTTTTCCTCTTTTTTCCTTATTTTCATAAAGCATCTTTCTACAAAGAAATGTACGTTTTACGTCTCATTTATTCATTCACACACGCACTAATATACTTGGGAAACAGTTAGGCACCAAATATAATATATTTATTTATTTTTTTCTCTTTTTTCCTCTTTTTTCATCTTTTTTTCCCTTTTTTCATCTTTTTTTCTCTTTTTTCATCTTTCTTCATCTTTTTTTCATCTTTTCTTCCTCTTTTTTTTAAATCTTTTTCATCTTATTTTTTCCTCTTTCTTCTTCTTTTTTCCATCTTTTTTCATCTTTTTTCCTCTTTTTTCCTTATTTTCATAAAGCATCTTTCTACAAAGAAATGTACGTTTTACGTCTCATTTATTCATTCACACACGCACTAATATACTTGGGAAACAGTTAGGCACCAAATATCATATATTTAATTTTCTCAGATGGTAAAAATAAGAACTTTATTGATCCAACATAGGAGTAATTCATGTTATATCAGCTATAGAGAACAAGGTAGTGCCGAAAGTAACAAAATAACATATTTAAACCATTTTTCAGATTTTTTCAGTTATTTTATTTTCTGAAAAATGGTTCAAATATGTTATTTTGTTATTTGAAAAGTTTTTAATTTGTTTTGTTGATGAGAAAATATGTTTCTCTATTTTTCTTATTTTTGTGAGGGGGATATATATTGTTTTTCGGCACTACCTTGTTCTCTATAGCTGATATAACATGAATTACTCCTATGTGGGATCAATAAAGTTCTTATTTTTACCATCTGAGAAAATTAAATATATTATATTTGGAGCCTAACTGTTTCCCAAGTATATTACTGCGTGTGTGAATGAATAAATGAGACGTTAAACGTACATTTCTTTGTAGAAAGGCGCTTTATGAAAATAAGGAAAACAGAGGAAAAAAGATGAAAAAAAGAGGAAAAAAGAGGAAAAAAAGAGGAAGAAAGAGGAGAAAAAAGATGAAGAGAAGAGAAAAAAAGAGGAAAAAAAGATGAAAAAAGGAGGAAGAAAGAGGAAAAAAAACATGAAAAAAGGAGAAAAAAACATGAAAAAAAGAGGAAAAAATAGGGAAAAAGGATGAAAAAAGAGGAAAAAAAGATAAAAAAGAGGGAAAAAGAGGAAGAAAGAGGACAAAAAGATTTTAAAAAATTAAAAAATATGAAAAAAGAGAAAAAAAGAGGAAAAAGAGAGAAAAAAGATGAAAAAAAGAGAAAAAAATAGGAAAAAAAGAGAAAAAATAGGGAAAAAATGAAAAAAGAGAAACAAATAGGCAAAAAAAGGATTAGGGTTAGTTTACAGCGCAGTTTTGCCACATCCAATATGGCGGCGGCGTTGACGTATCTCAGCAGCTCCATGGGAGGAGGAGAGATGGAGATGATAAAAACATCTACGTTTATATGTCTATGGTGAAGTGGAGATGAGCGGGTCAGGAATGAAACGGGGGGATGTTTCACCACCTACAGCTTGAAAACTCCAGCGGGCACGAGTGCTCGTCCATGGGAAAGTTATGCAGCTTAAGGTAACACTCCGCATTAATAGTCAACCTGATAAAAACAGACAAAGATCAAAGTCTCAGCATGTTTTCCTGCTCATCTGAAGGTGGCTGAACACAGTAAAAGGCTCTTGCTGTTCTCTCCACGACTACGCCAGTAAACACGGACCATAGATCAAACCTGACAAGCGGGGGTCGTTTAAAGGAGAAGAACAAAAGTACAGACGAGAACAATAAAACTGCTAACGCTAAAAGGCTTGTTGTTGTGCCTGTTTCAATTCTAGTTTTATAGTCTTTGGGTCCAGCTACCATTGTAGTTTTTATTAGTTTTAGTCACGTTCATTCTCCTTTTAGTCGTGTCAAGTTTCAGTCGACTAAAAGTCTGAGCATTTTAGTCTAGTTTTAGTCAGAATTGTCCATTTTAGTCTAGTTTTAGTCAAAGATTGTATTTTTTTTTAGAATTCAAACAAGGTTATCTTATTATTCTATTATTGTTACCTTATAGACTCAAGAATACATTCATTCCAGATACAGAAGACTCTCATTTGAGTTTAAAACATATTTATTTTTCCTGTGATCCTGGGATTGCAGCAGCAGAACTAAACCAGAGGAAACTACAGAAAACATGGAGATTAAGGATCTTTGTTAGAACATTTCGTCTCGTTTTGGTCCAAAACAAGAAAAACGAAAAAAAAAAAAAAAATAAATGGAAAAGAAAGAAAAAAAAGGGAAAAAATAATAAAAAAAACTAAATAGAAAAAAAGGAGGAAGAAAAGGAAAAAAGTAAAGAAAAAAAGAAAATGTAGGTATTCAAATGGGATTTGTGCTTAAAAAGTCAAAAAACAATCATTCCTGAGATCCAGCTCACACATTAGAAGTTTTACACTGACAGACAGAAAGATGAGAGCTCCTGAAAGTACTGGGAACAGAGGAAACTACTTAATAATGGATATTATGGATCTTTGTTGGAACATTTCGTGTCATTTTGGTCAACGAAAATGAAGACACATTTTAGCAGAGTTTTTATTTTGTAATCTACATTTTAGTCTGGTTTTTATTCCTCTACGATATTGCATTATATATTTAATTATCGTTATCGTCACATGACCAGCTTTTTCGATGCGTCTCATTTTCCTCAGGTGATAAAGGTTTGTTGACGGCGATATTTAGTCATAATTTTCATTGATGAAAGCAACTTTACTGCCAACCAGGCGAGCGCTGCGCCGAGGCGTCGTACCTGAGCGTGTACATGGTAAATCTCTAGGTACTACCTAGAGATTTATATACAAGACCTGATAGTGCCTTATGTTCCTGGCAGAGCTCTCCGTTCTCAGAGTGCAGGTTTACTCGTAGTTCCTAGAGTATCTAAATGTAGATTTGGAGGGCGGGCGTTCTGCTATCAGGCACCATTACTTTGGAACCAACTTCCAATCTGGGTTAAGGAGGCTGACACCACCTCCACCTTTAAAACTAAACTTAAAACCTTTCTGTTTAGTAAAGCCTATAGTTAGTGTTTAGTAAACCTCTAGCTGGTGTTGGTAAATCTCTAGGTAGTGTAAACTTTAGTGTGTTAGAGTCAGTAGTCATAGTTGCAGCTATAGAACAAGATTATAATAGTTAGTCTCAAATATAGCTTGGTGGTAGATATGCTGCTATAGGCTTATGCTGCAGGGGGGACCGACATGATCCGCTGGGCGGTGCCTCTCACCCTTCTTCTCCTCTCCTCTTCCCTTCCTCTCTTCTCCATTTCCATTTTTATTTATTATAAGTATCTCATATCTATCATTTTTGTCCATCGTTCCTGTAGTTTCTTGTGCCGGCCCCCCTTTTCTCTTTTGTGCATGTTTGCAGGCCGGAGCCTCAGGAGCTGCGTGCTGGCCTGCGGCCCCCCCCCCCCTCTGGTCATCCTGATGCTGCTTCCACCTGCCTGCTGAGCTGTTGCCGTCCCCGACCCCCCAGTCTGGCCTTCGGCAGGAGGGTCCCCCCTTATGATCCAGGTCCAGGTCCAGGTCCAGGTCCAGGTTTCTTCCTCCTAAAGGGGAGTTTTTCTTGCCACTGTTTGGCTTAAGGTTTTTCTCCCACTAGGGGAGTTTTTACCTGGTTTATGTTTATGTAATCATTGCTCGGGGGTTTATGTTCATGTTCTGGGTCTCTGGAAAGCGTTTAGAGACAACATCTGTTGTATTAGACGCTATATAAATAAAATTGAATTGAAAAAATTTAATTGAATTGAACATGACTCTACCGTCGTACCTGAGCGTGTACATGACTCTGCCGTCGTACCTGAGCGTGTACGTCGTACCTGAGCGTGTACATGACCCGGCCGTTGCTCCACAGCCTCAGCAGCCGGTTGGGCGTCGTGATCCAGTGGGCGTCCGACTTCCTGGAGTTCCTGAAGAAAGTGTCGGGGATCCAGATCTTTCCTACCATGTTGCTGTTGAGCATGAGCAGCTTCATGGAGCTGTTGAACTTCAGCCGGCTGTCGTACCACGTCTGGGCGAAGAAGATGTCGATGGTGTATTCCTGCGGGGGAGAAAAATGTATATATGGTCAAAACCCAGGAGGCTGCAAGGAACCACGGTCCTCCGGTACGGTGTCTGACCCGGTAGGATCTACTGACTCAGCCAACTGGGGCTAAGTCAGCTCCTAAGTCTGGGGCCGATACTTCCCTTTTCCCTACATGCTCCCCCTGGGATTCATTCTTGGAAAATATAACATGTCTATTCACTGCTATGCTGATGACACGCACATTTACATGCCATTAAAACACTCCGACTACCGCTCTTTTAAAAGTTTACTAGACTGTCTGGAGGACACTTTTTAAACTTGAATGAAAATACAACTGAGGTCCTAGTTTTTGGTCCCAGTGCTGCCTGAGACTCGTACGTAGATCCAGGACCCCTAAAACCACATGTCAAAGATACGGCCAAAAACCTGTGTGTAATTTGGTGTAATTTTGGACTCTAACTTTAAAATGGAGAAACAAATTAACGCACGGCGTTTAGCGCAGCAACGGCGTGCTGCCACTCACTCGCTTTATTTCATACTGTTTATATACTTATTCTAACTTTTACTGTGACCACCAAATAATGTGGTTTTCCTGTCCCCTCATCCACAACATCTAGATCTAAGTCTCCGTGAAAGTCAGTGTCACGGTGGCTGGTCACCCTCTCATTCATTCTGACGCCAAACAGGCTGCAGGAAGCCACTGCGCATGCTCAGTAGGTTCATCCATATGCATTTATGGTAAAAAGTGGGCGTGTAGAGGGCGGGATATGAGGCGGATTTAGCTGCGCAACCTTCCAGCTGGACTGTGATTCATAAAGAGAACATTGCGTGCAAGTCTGCGTGCACATGGTTTTATTGATGCAGATTTTTTTTGCGCCCGGCATTTTCAGCTTTTGAGTGTACGTGCACTTTTAGTTTGAATCCTACGCAGTCCATTTTAAATGAGGCCCCTGGTCTTTTAAATGTTTTTTTCTGGGGTTCTTAGCATTCTTTTCCCTGTACATTCCCTAACCCCCCCTGGGATCCATACTTAGAAAATATAACATCTCTATTCACTGCTATGCTGATGACACGCACATTTACATGCCATTAAAACATGAACATTAAACAAACGACTCCCACTCTTTTAAAAGTTTACCAGACTGTCCGGAGGACATTAAAGCCTGGATGGCTTTAAACTTTTTTAAAGCTAAGCAACTCAACTATTAGTTCCCCCCTCCAAGCTAAAGAGGTCCTCTTCAGTACCGGTCCTGGTTCCGGACCTTGCTGCTGCACATACGCCCGGCTCCTTCTATGGCTGATTTCAAATCTCATCTTAAAATTAATTTGTATTCACTAGCTTTTAACTCACCATGATTGTTTTATTTTATCTATGTGTTTTACGTCGTCCTGTTTTGTTTTTGTTTTCCTTTCGCTTGTCCAGCACTTTGGTCACTGTTGTTGTTTTTAAAGTGCTTCATAAATTGACTTGACTAAATATGTCTCTGGAGTTCCAGGTCTGAGTCCATGACTGAACCAGATTTCAGGCTCATCACTGGTTTGTAGCTGTAATAGCTGAAGCTGTGCTGACTCTTAAACTCTTCTTTTGGTCCAAAAACAACAACTTTGTTTTTGTTCAGCTGAAGTAAATGATGTCACATCCACTCATGGATTTGTTTTTCTGCATCTACTCAACACTTGCATGGGCTCATCGTCTCCTGTTCACATTGTAATGTAAAGGTGTGTGTCATCTGCGTAGGAGTGGTAACTTATGTTGTTGTTTATTATAATCTGAGCTAGCTAACGTTGGTCAGCTGTTGTTGTTTTTAAAGTGCTTTATAAATAAACTTGACTTCACTACCACTCCCAACCACCTGGTGGCAGTAGTGCACCGTTTTAGCTGTTTTACAGCCACCAATAAATAAAAGAGAAGATGACGAGTACGTCCCGCTTAGGGTTGCCAACTCCCTGAAGAATAAATCAGGGCCACCTCATCGGCCGGGCCGGCCAACCCGATTGCCTTCACTTTTCCTGGCGTGGTGAATTTTTTTAGCCCCTTTTTTTGTGAGTGAAATGATTTTTTAACTATTTGCCTCGAACCTGAATTGAATTAGATGCATATTTCTGAATGCCATGAACACATGGAAAACAAATTATTATCCAGCAATTCACTTTAATACAAAATAACAAAATGAACTGAATAAAATAAGTATCTTTCTTAAACAGAAACCTGTCCTGCTTAACTTTAAATTGTATAAATTAATACAAAACAATAGAAAGAAAACAGAACATCCATTCTAATGTAATAGTGAACATTTTTGCAATAACAAAAGTGCAAACAGAAAGTCTGTAGAAAACTTGTAAACACATTTGTGCCTCAAAGGCCATGACTGTAACTACAGTTGTAGTAAAACGGAATAAAATAACTTATGAACTCAACAACTCAATGCCATTTTCCATTGGCATTTTATGACTATTTCTGACTCTCACAGTAATACGGGACACAGTGAGTCCTTTTTCAGCTCAATACAGGACGAGTACTTTAGTTTAGAACGATTCCGTTTTTCAAGGGACGGTTGATAGAAACCCACGAGCAAAATCGAGCAACAAGAATGAACCAATCAGAGGAGGCGGAGTCCTCGCCAGCATTCATGCGCCAACCTTTATAAATGCAGACTAGCAATGTAAACGCATTATTTGCAAGACCTGATAGTGCCTTATGTTCCTGTCAGAGCTCTCCGCTCCCAGAGTGCAGGTTTACTCGTAGTTCCTAGAGTATCTAAATGTAGATTTGGAGGGCGGGCGTTCTGCTCTCAGGCACCATTACTATGGAACCAACTTCCAATCTGGGTTAAGGAGGCTGACACCACCTCCACCTTTAAAACTAAACTTAAAACATTTCTGTTTAGTAAAGCCTATAGTTAGTGTTTAGTAAACCTCTAGCTGGTGTTGGTAAATCTTTAGGTAGTGTAAACTCTAGTGTGTTAGAGTCGTTCCTGTAGTTTCTTGTGCTGGCCCCCCCTTCTCCTCCCTTTTTTTTCTCTCTTTTGTCCATGTTGCAGCATCCTCTGCCGGACACCGGAACCTGCAGCGTGGAAGTGAGGGGGGCAGGGTAACGGCCCGGGCAGGCGGGGGAGAAGGTTTGTCCGTCAAGACTCCTCTCCTTGGCCCTGCCCCTTTTCAACCCTTCCCTGACCCTGCACCCCAACCTGGGACTTGCTGATTGGGCCGGAGCTTCGGGAGCTGCGTGCTGGCCTGCGGTCCCCACCCCTGGTCATCCCGTTGCTGCTTCCACCTGCCTGCTGTGCTGCTGCCGTCCCTGACCCACCAGTCTGGCCCTCGGCAGGAGGGTCCCCCCTTATGATCCTGGTCCTGCTCAAGGTTTCTTCCTCCTAAAGGAGTTTTTCTTGCCACTGATTGGCTTAAGGCTTTTCTCCCACTAGGGGAGTTTTTACCTGCCATTGTTTATGTAATAACTGCTCGGGGGTTTATGTTCATGTTCTGGGTCTCTGGAAAGCGTCTAGAGACAACTCTGTTGTATTAGACGCTATATAAATAAAATTGAATTGAATTGAATAAAAAAAACGGTCTTTAAGGGGAAACACCGATCCCTGTGGTCTCAGACCGAGGTTCGGACCACCCTGACGACACGTAGCGATGCCGCTTCGATTTGACAGGGAACCAAACGCGCATAAAATTTTAACATTTAAATTTAATTCTTGCCATTGACCTGGTCTTTGTACGTTTTGACCGTATAGAAGCGTAATTCTTGTCAGTTGTGTGAAATAACAACTGGAAACAGGCATTGTGTCATAGAATTGTCAAATTGGTTTAATTCACCGTTCAAATTGTTACAGATTACTTTTGTAATCCTGTATTTGACCCGGTCTTTGTACGTTTTGACCGTATAGAAACGTAATTCTTGCCATCGTAAGAATGAGATGAACCTGCTGGATCTACTGCCCTTACTTTATAACAACTTGTGCTTTTTATTATTTTACCTCTTTTCTTATCATTTTATTTCATTTTATTTGTTATTTACTGTTTAATTGTGTCTTGCTGTTTTTAATGTGGATGTAAAGCACTTTGAATTACCTTGTGCTGTGCAAATAAACTTGCCTAAAACCCTGATTGATGAAACATCAGCCCGACCTGCTTGGTTACCATGGCAACAGGCCCGTGGAGACTCAGCCGTCAACGTGTTTTTTGTGTGTTTGGCATCGACTGAGATGAAACCGGTCTGATAACGCCGCTCTGTCAGGTGTGTTTCCGTCAGAGATGATATTTCAAAGGTCTCTCCTACACAATACGGCTCTTAATCCGCCGCCGCTCTGATCCCCGGCTCTTATTCTCCGCTTTAAGACTTCCTACAGCTATAAAAGCTTCAGCTGCAAAAACACACGGAGGCTGTTCCAACCGGATCCTGGATAAACCGGAACACCGGAGATGAAACGGGTCTCACCATGTTGATGGGGTCCACCGGTCCGATGCTGTTGACGTAGACGGCCGTTTCAATCACCGTCGGTCTCACTGGAACACAAGGAGGACACGTCGTCAGAAACACGTCGTCAGAAACACGTCGTCAGAAACACGTCGTCAGAAACACGTCGTCAGAAACACGTCATCAGAAACACGTCGTCCAAAACACGTCGTCAGAAACACGTCGTCAGAAACACGTCGTCAGAAACACGTCGTCCAAAACACGTCGTCCAAAACACGTCGTCAGAAACACGTCGTCAGAAACACGTCGTCAGAAACACGTCGTCAGAAACACGTCGTCAGAAACACGTCGTCAGAAACACGTCATCAGAAACACGTCGTCAGAAACACGTCGTCAGAAACACGTCATCAGAAACACGTCGTCAGAAACACGTCGTCAGAAACACGGCAGCATTTTACTTCAGCGAACACGAACTCGGAAGTTGCAAATGAGTTGTGATTCGATGCTAAATGTGTTCTCAAAAGCCTCCGCCAAAACCCTCAACCTCTTTAGCAATGGTGGAATCATCAGAAAACCAAGTGGGACCTTCAGAAAAACAATGGTTCTTTTCCACCAGCATCTACTCGTCTCCTCCACCAGGTTTGGTTCTTTCCCACTAGGGGTCTAATGTGCTGAGTAGATACTTTTCTGTAACTATTCTGCAGAGGTTCTAAGCTGCTGAGTCGGGCTGTGACGTCATCACACTCCAGGCCACTGATTGGTCGGGGGGTTGGAGTCAGGCGTCTGAGTCAGGATGTGACATCAGAGAAAGAGACTCTGACAGAGATTCTTGTTCATTTTATTCGCAGCAGAAGTTGGTGATCCAACTCTGAGGTGCAGATGTTCATAAACCTGGTGCTAAGGAGAGAATTAAAAAGGGATGTAGACGGAGATAAGGAACGACCAGATCTACCAGGAGCTCTGTCTCTTCATAGCTGCTCACGGCTCCAGCTGACTTTTCAATTCAATTTTTCAATTCAATTCAATTTTATTTGTATAGCGTCTAATACAACAAAAGTTGTCTCTAGACGCTTTCCAGAGACCCAGAACATAAACCCCCGAGCAATTATTACATAAACAATGGCAGGTAAAAACTCCCATAGTGGGAGAAAAACCTTAAGCCAAACAGTGGCAAGAAAAACTCCCCTTTAGGAGGAAGAAACCTGGACCAGGACCAGGACCATAAGGGGGGACCCTCCTGCCGAGGGCCACACTGGGGGGTCGGGGACGTCAGCAGCACAGCAGGCAGGTGGAAGCAGCAACGGGATGACCGGGGGTGGGGACCGCAGGCCAGCACGCAGCTCCCGAAGCTCCGGCCCAATCAGCAAGTCCCAGGTTGGGGTGCAGGGTCGAGGAAACGTTGAGAAGGGGCAGGGCCAGGGAGAGGAGTCTTGAGGGACGAACCTTCTCCCCCGCCCAAAAGGGGCCGTTACCCTGCCCCCCTCACTCCCACACTGCAGGATCCGGTGTTTTACACAGCAGAGACAAACTAAAAACATGAAAAAAACTTCTCTCACTCTCATTTTTTAACTTGATATCAAACACAAGCCACAGACCAGCAGCACATCTATCATCTCCTCCAGGTTCTACATCTTTAGTGTTGTTGTCTTCTTCGTTTAGATACACAATCAAATACGTCACAGCAGCTTCACTCCAACCTCCTACTTCTGCTCCAGCTGCTGAATTGTAGTGGAAAAGAAACCAGAGTTGAGATGAGTAGAGCTGAGTTGGTGCTGGTGGAAAAGTGCCACGAGTGGGACCATCAGAGGGATCAACTGAAGTGATGTTGTAACAAGAATGGACCAAAGTTCTTCTACAACAAACTGAGACACTGAAGTCACACAAGAAATGAAAACTTCAAGTTGTTGCTGCTAAACATGATCCACAAGATCTTGATGGGAAACTGAGCATCCTGCATATCTTTACTTTCCTTTCTTTGGGACTTCATCGATTCAAGAAAAACAGCAAAAGATGTTGTTGCTTCAAGAGAGACGTTGACAGCCAACAGGTAACATTATCAAGATGTTTATTTGGGCCACCGGCCCCGAGTTGGACACACCTGAACATTAACCCGAACCCCGACTTCCCAGAATGCCGTGCAGGACTCACCTCCGATGTCGGGCCGCAGCTTGTTGTCGTAGCCCTGCAGCAGTTTGTTCAGGATCTGCGTCACGTCGCTCTCGTAAACCTTCGGGGACAAGACCCAGGTCTTGTTGATGGGGACGTCCTCGTAGTCCTCGTCCTCCGTCTTGCTGGGCCCGATGGCCGAACTGGGAAGGAGAGAAAACGCGGTTTTTAAATCTCTCCCCAGCATCTCCGTTGGTTGGATTTCCTCCCCGAAAGCATCTTTACTGAGACGTTATTCTAGGGTTGCCACCTTTCAGAAATAGAAATAAGTGACGCCCCGATTTCAGCAGTGCAGGCGCCAAAAAAAAGGGACATCCCCAAAACTTCTAAACTGCATAGAAATGTATTCATTATTAGTTTTACGTTGTGAGTCGGACCACTGATCCCGTCACAACTGTGTTTATTAGTTTAAGCGTGTTTGTTTATTTAATAGTTTTTCTCCTCTCATCCTCTCCTACTAACCCCAACACACGCACATAATCTTATCTCGGTCATAAACCCCCGAGCCATTTTGAGCTACTGACACGCACGCACGCACGCACGCACGCACGCACGCACGCACGCACGCACGCACGCACGCACGCACGCACGCACGCACGCACGCACGCACGCACGCACGCACGCACGCACGCACGCACGCACGCACGCACGCACGCACGCACGCACGCACGCACGCACGCACGCACGCACGCACGCACGCACGCACGCACGCACGCACGCACGCACGCACGCACGCACGCACGCACGCACGCACGCACGCACGCACACACACACACACACACACACAGTCAGTGTGGTTCTCGTGTAGTTTAGGCGTCTGAATTTATCCGGTGTCGTCTTGCCATCTTCTTGACACTTATGTAAATAAATTCTGATTAATTTGAATGAGAGAAGTTATTTGTGCTTATTTTACACATTTTTCACAATTGCTGGTTGACAAAGGCTTGTGTTCGATCTTCTTCCTTCAACTATTATTCTGTAGAATAATGTACTTTGAGACTGATTTTTCCTGTTTAGTTATCATTTTCCTTATTACATCAGGTGGTGTCCCGTTTTGATTAATCATTTTGATAATTCAATTTGATAAATAACCTACTTTATTAATTATTAATGACTGTCATTCGACAGTCATTAATAACTCTTGATAACTGAAATAGCATCTCCACTGTGTGGCACAACAGTGTAAAAGTTAATTTATTTCAATATTTCAACTAATATATTACAAAATCTCATTACATGCAAAGCAATATATACATCATTTTGATGATTGAATTGTTTATTGATTTCATAAAATATTCTAATTTTTTGAGATTTTTTTATTTGGGGTTTTCATCAACTGTGAGCCATAATCATCAAAATTATAACAAATAAAATCTTGAAATATCTCACTTTGAATGTAGGATAATAATAAGATATTTGTTTCACCTTTAGTTGAATTTACTATGAATGAAGTTTTGCAATATATTCTAATTTTCCAACCTTCACCTGTATATTATAACATCAATAAATAAAGAGCATAATAATATATGTCCGTATTGGTTCAATACGGAACGCAACTTTTAATTCCCGATTACATAACAATTCCGTATTTGTATACTCCATTATTGGAGTTAAATTCTGGAATGATGCCAACATAAATTTGTAAAACATGTCATTCTCTTCGGGTTTTTAAGAAAATGGTTAATTCATTCATACGGTAATTCAACTTATATATTAGAAAATCTCATTACATGCAAAGCAAGATATGTTTAACTTTTATTTGTTATAATTTTGATGATTGAATTGTTTATTGATTTCATAAAATATTCTAATTTTTTTAGATTTTTTATTTGTGGTTTTCATAAACTGTGAGCCATAATCACCAAAATTATAACAAATAAAGGCTTGAAATATCTCACTTTGAATGTAGTGGGAAATAATATATATGTTTCACCTTTAGTTGAATTTACTCCGAATGAAGTTTTGCAATATATTCTAATTTTCTGACCTTCACCTGTATATTATAACATCAATAAATAAGAGCATAATAATGTGTCTGCATTGGTTCAATACGGAACTTTTAATTCCCAATTACGTAAAGATTCTGTATTTCAAGGGACGGGTGGAAACCCTACGTTATTCAGACGTTGAGCTGCAGATCTGCATCTCCATGTGTGTTCGTGTTAAACACTTCTCCTCCGTCTTCCTCCTCAAAAGCATCTTTACTGAGGTGAATGTGGAGACGTGTGTTTGTGTTAAACACGGCTCCTCGTCCTCCTCCCCAAAAGCATCTTTACTGAGGTGAATCTGGTGAATGTGGAGACGTGTGTTTGTGTTAAACACGGCTCCTCGTCCTCCTCCCCAAAAGCATCTTTACTGAGGTGAATGTGGTGAATCTGGAGACGTGTGTTCGTGTTAAACACGGCTCCTCGTCCTCCTCCTCTCAACCTCGACCCCCAGGGGACCAGATCTGCTCTCGGCCCAGATGGCAGTCAGATCTTCTGGCCGGCAGCCACAATTAAACGTGCTCTAAAAGCCCCTGGAGGGATTTAGGTTTGAGGAAACGCCAGATTCATCTCAGACGTTAACAGAAGCGCTGGGAGGCAGACGAGTCATCCTCCTCTCACATGTCTGACGCATCAAACACAGCTCACATATCACCGCTTCTTATAACCCTTTAACTTATTTAGTCCCAAGATTATGAATTTATATTCGTTTTTACTAAAAGATGTGTAAAAAAAATAGTAAACCCTCTTTAAATGCTCTTTTTTGTGTAAAAAACAATCAAAAACATCACTTTTATCACTTTCTAGCAAAAGTAAAACCAAAATAAAAAGCAGGAGTGCAGGATTCTGCAAAAGATGATGTTTTGGCCGTTTGCTGGTCACACAACGCCAAGAGGATAAGACATAAACACTGGTCTTAGAGGAGCAACTGTTGCTGCGCTTCAGTCTGGAAACCAACATTTACAAGAGAGCATTCAAGACTTCTCGATCTTCCAAGAAGCAGATATTTTTACCGTGTTTTTAAAGAAGAAACATTTTTTCAACATATAATGTCCAAAGGAAGAGGATTCTATTGTCTCTCTGCACCACTTCCTACGAGGAACCGTCGAGCAGTGGATGGTTTGAATTAATTAAATCAGCCGCGGCGCAGCAGGCGTGCGATTAGAACGCTGCAAACGCCGCAGTGATGCTGCGGCGCTGCTGATTGAAACATGTTGGATCCAGCAAGTACCAGCAACACCAGACCAGCTCCATGAGAGCCATCGATACCAGCACCGTTCACTGCAGAGAGAAACAGCAGTTTACTAAAGTTTATTAACCCTCAGTAGGATCTAGGTATCTTTAATCCCTTAGCTGTGCAGAGGTGACCATGTTCTCACTCTCTTTTTTTTATTTATGCTGCTTTTTTTTACTTGTTTTTATTGTAGCACTTTGATATTTGATTCAAATATGAAGTGTGCTATAAATAAAATGTATTATTAGGGCCCAATGACTTACAGTGCGAAGGCCCTATTGTATCTCGTTCTCGTTGTTTTTATTTGTCTGACGAAATGAGGGTCTTTTTTCCCCCTAAACGTGCCCCAAAAGTCACCAAATTTTGCACCAAGCCAGGCCTGGTGAAAAATTTGATATTTAATGGTTTGCATTAATGGGCGTGGCCTAACGGCTCAACAGCGCCCCCTAGAAAACTTTGTGCCTCAAGCCCCACAATACGGTTTGACGTACATGCAGAAAAGAAAAGTCTCTTGGCGCCATGGCCGAAACCCAACAGGAAGTCAGCCATTTTGAATTAATCGTGTCATTTTGGCGAAATTTATGACATTTCTTCGGCCGTTAATGCGGCCCGAACCGTAACGTGCCCCCAGGTGTGTTATACATCAAAATGCGACTACGCGCATTACTTTTCTCAATCAAAAGCGTTACCGTGGCGACGATAAATGCCAAAAAGTGCGCCCACCCTTCATCTGATTGGTCCATATTTGATAGTTCCTACTTTCTGCCATAACTTTTGAATGGTTTGACATAAAGAGTCATTGTGGAGTCATCGGACTTAGTTTTGAGTCCTTGATCTCTATGGCTGAAAATTGCACGCGCAAGGGCCCGTTCATCGCTGCTTGCAGCTTTAATTATTATTATTATTATTACCTGAGACTGTAAAGAGACCTGAGGACTTGGCGTTTAGCCCGGGCAAGAGCTGGTACCAGCACTAGTACCGGAGCTGGTACCCGGGTGATTCTACCTCCTCCATGACACAGTAACCCCGTGCAGCAACAGGAGTCTCGCCACTTCCTGTGGACGTTTGTCTGCAAACAAACCTCATCTCAACTGAGTCTTGGACCATAAATCTCGAGCAGGAAGCTTACGGACGGCGGCGCCGCTAATCCCGCCTCTTAATCCACTTTAACGGCTCCAAACTCCGAGATAAATAACTAGCTAAATAAATAACTGGATTACTCGGCTCCTCCTGCAGCCGGTGGCCGTTTCCACCAGATCAGGAGGCTGGATACTTGAACCGTCGGTTATTCATACACATTACTCATCACAGTTTGCAACCACAAGGGTCTGGATCTAGATCGCCTTGGAAACATCGCAGATGTCGCCTCAATCCACCTGAAGATCTCCTGCTCCGTTCTTCCCTGAACTATCTGAACCGCATCATCTTCAGCGCTTCAAAGCCGTTATCCGATTCCAGATGAGCTGGATTTAATTTCACGTATAATTCAGGGCCAGATTTAGTCCAGTCCTGGTAAAACTGCTCGTCTACAGACATGACTGCTCTTTTCAGCCGTCTGCCAGAAGATTAAAGCGACTCTCCTAATCTCCAGCCCGGCGGATCACTGTCATCACGCCCTCTCAGATCTGCTCAGCCATTTACTCATTTTCTCTTCCTCTTCTTCTGTCATTACTTTTCTCGTGTCTCAAGATACTTTCCCTCAGAGACACTCATTCCTCCCTCGTTCCACATCCACCTCCAGCTCCAGCTGTGCATCAGACGCCCCACAAAGGTGCCAGACGTGCTTTCACAGGTACGCCGCTCTGCCACCGTCCTCCACTCGACCTGCAACACCTTTCTGACGGCTTCATCTTGAATCAACGCTGCCGGCCTCAGTTTCCCAGCTGCTCCAAGGGGAGGGTGTCGTACTCGCCTGAGCAGGTGTTACCGGTGGCGACTCCTCAGGGGGTCCTGAGCGCAGGAACCGGGTTTGCTAAGCAGCAGGTAGCTAAAGTTAATTTACACGGCTCGTCCAGCTGGTCTTGCCTCGCAGAACACCGGGATCGAAAACCAACGCCGCTGTCGGAATGATTTCATCCTCTGAGCCGAGTTTGCAGCTAAACTCCTGCAGCCCGTTACGTCTTTTCTCTTTCCCAGTTAACACGGCAACAATTAGTCCCAGTTATGCCGAACAAGAGTAATAATAGCTGTAAACAACAGGAGACGTAACACCTGCAGAACAGAATACGTAACACCTGCAGGACAGGGACGTAACACCTGCAGAACAGGAGACGTAACACCTGCAGGACAGGAGACGTAACATCTGCAGAACAGTAGACGTAACACCTGCAGAACAGGAGACGTAACACCTGCAGAAAAGGAGACGTAACACCTGCAAAACAGGGGACGTAACACCTGCAGAACAGGAGACGTAACACCTGCAGAACAAGAGACGTAACACCTGCAGAACAGGAGACGTAACACCTGCAGAACAGGAGACGTAACACCTGCAAAACAGGGGATGTAACACCTGCAGAACAAGGATGTTACACCTGCAGAACAGGAGACGTAACACCTGCAGAACAGGAGACGTAACACCTGCAGAACAGGAGACGTAACACCTGCACAAGAGGGACGTAACACCTGCAGGACAGGAGACGTAACACCTGCAGAACAGGAGACGTAACACCTGCAGAACAGGAGACGTAACACCTGCAGAACAAGAGACGTAACACCTGCAGAACAGGAGACGTAACACCTGCAGAACAAGAGACGTAACACCTGCAGAACAAGAGATGTAACACCTGCTGAACAGGAGACGTAACACCTGCAGAACAGGAGACGTAACACCTGCAGAACAGGAGACGTAACACCTGCAGAACAAGAGACGTAACACCTGCAGAACAGGAGACGTAACACCTGCAGAACAAGAGACGTAACACCTGCAGAACAGGAGACGTAACACCTGCAGAACAAGAGATGTAACACCTGCTGAACAGGAGACGTAACACCTGCAGAACAGGAGACGTAACACCTGCAGAACAAGAGACGTAACACCTGCAGAACAGAAAACGTAACACCTGCAGAACAAGAGACGTAACACCTGCAGAACAGGAGACGTAACACCTGCAGAACAAGAGACGTAACACCTGCAGAACAGGAGACGTAACACCTGCAGAACAAGAGATGTAACACCTGCTGAACAGGAGACGTAACACCTGCAGAACAGGTGACGTAACACCTGCAGAACAGGAGACGTAACACCTGCAGAACAGGGACTTAACACCTGCATATCAGAGGCGTAACACCTGCAGAACAGGGGACGTAACACCTGCAGAACAGAAAATGTAACTCCTGCAGAACAGGAGACGTAACACCTGCAGAACAGGAGATGTAACACCTGCAGAACAGGAGACGTAACACCTGCAGAACAGGGATGTAACACCTGCAGAACAGGAGACGTAACACCTGCAGAACAGGGATGTAACACCTGCAGAACAGGGATGTAACACCTGCAGGACAGGAGACGTAACACCTGCAGAACAAGAGATGTAACACCTGCAGAACAAGGATGTTACACCTGCAGAACAGGGACGTAACACCTGCAGAACAAGGATGTTACACCTGCAGAACAGAAGACGTAACACCTGCAGAACAGGGACGTAACACCTGCAGAAAAAGAGACGTAACACCTGCAGAACAGGGGACGTAACACCTGCAGAACAGGAGACGTAACACCTGCAAAATAGGAGACATAACACCTGAACAAGAGGGACGTAAAACCTGCAGAACAGGGACGTAACAGCTGCAGAACAGGAGACGTAACACCAGCAGAACAAGAGACGTAACAGCTGCAGAACAGGAGACGTAACAACTGCATAACAGGAGACGTAACACCTGCAGAACAGGAGACGTAACACCTGCAGAACAAGAGACGTAACACCTGCAGAACAAGAGACGTAACACCTGCAGAACAGGAGACGTAACACCTGCAGAACAGGATGTTACATGTTTCTCGTCTGTACCTTCAGAATAAAGGCGTTACAGAGGTGGTCGTGACATCACAGAAGCCCAGAGTTGCTAAAGGTCCCTAAAGGACAGAGTTTCAAACAACGACCACTAAAGTCAAAGTGAAGGAGTCACTGTAACTCCAAATCATCCTCTTGAAAGAAAGTGATTTATTTTTCACGCCACGCCCCCTTTAATACCACAAGCTCTTCGTTGTAATCAGGAGTGTAATTATGATTGCAGTTTTAAACTGTGTGCAGTGATTCACTCGAACAATCTCTTCCCTGAATGTCGAGCTCTGAACAGGAAGTTCCCAGAAACACATAAACATCACGCCGGACTCAGAACGGCCAGGTGCTAAAACGGTCGTCGCAGCCTCACGGTGATGATTTAGCACCTCGGCAGAGTTTGTTCCGGACACCAAAGCAGCAGTAAATCAGCCGCTTCCTGGTGTTTTATATTCTACGTGCAGTGAAGGAGAGATTCTCCGGTCCAAGACTTTCATTACTGGAAACGACAGTTTCCTGGAACCCTGAACCTGCTCAGAGGGAAGAGAGAATATGTTTCTGTTCTATATGAATTTATCATAAAAAGTGATCTGGTGGTCAGGTAGGTCCCACAGAGTCTCCTCCAGGTGTGCAAAGAGTAAAGTTGCTTTCGTCAACGGAAATTATGACTAAATATCATTGTCAAAGAACCTTTATCACCTGAGGAAAACGGGACGCAACAAAAATGCTGGTCATGTGACAATAACGATAATTAAATGTATAATGCAATATCGTAGAGGAATAAAAAACTACCACACGGGGATCTTCTCTGGGGCTGGGAGAAGAAGAAAAGACCATCTTTGGATACACTTTCCAACATAGACGTGGAAAAGAAAACCCAATGTGTTGTGGAAAAAAAAAAGATGGGGAGAAATACGGAAAAATAAATATGTTGTAAACTCAAATTAGAGTCTTCTGTATCTGGAATGAATGTATTCTTGAGTCTATAAGGTAACAATAATATGATAATAAGATAACCTTGTTTGAATTGTAAAATGGGTTTGGATAAATACAATCTTTGACTAAAACTAGACTAAAATGGACAATTCTGACTAAAATAAGAGTAAAATGCTCAGGTTTTTAGTTGACTGAAACTTGACACGACTAAAAGGAGAATAAACGTGACTAAAAATAATAAAAACTGAAATGATAGATGGACCCAAAGACTAGACTAAACTGAAACTGAAAGACTGAAACAAGCTGCCAGAAACAACACTAGTGCAGACGTCCATCCAAGATTCGCCTGAATATTTAACTGACATGTTTGACAACAGCTTGAAAAAACACATATGTTTGTGTCATGAGAGGAAGAATATTTCAATTTCAATTTAAATGTATTTATTTAATGACAGGGACTGTACATGTTAATGAGCACGAGTGTAAACATGCATGGTTGTAGCCATAGGCTAATTTCCACCATTCGTCCCTGTGGCAAATCAATGCCAAACATAAAACATAAAACCGGACACCAGCAAACAAGGAAGACAAGATATAGCGACGAAAGACAACATTTATAAACACGACTAAGCTAGATAAAATCAATAGGAAATAAAAACATGTTGCAATTAATACCAGTGAGTGACCGTCACGTTTAAAGTGCTTAAGTGCAAGAGTTTTGTCTATTATGGACTTAGATGAAGATCAGATAACACTTTATGGCAAGTTTAGTGCAGAAAAGCAGCTGATTTCAGACGCAGGTTCTCTGATAAACGAGCGCCGACGCAGATTCAGCCGGAGTTCAAGCTGGATCTGGTTTTTCTGTTGCCGAGTGTTGGTTTGTGTTGGTTTGTGTTGCAGAGTGTTGGTTTGTGTTGGTTTGTGTTGCCGAGTGTCGGTTTGTGTTGCCGAGTGTTGGTTTGTGATGGTTTGTGTTGCCGAGTGTTGGTTTGTGTTGCCGAGTGTTGGTTTGTGATGGTTTGTGTTGCCGAGTGTTGGTTTGTGATGGTTTGTGTTGCCGAGTGTTGGTTTGTGTTGCCAGTGTTGGTTTGTGATGCCGAGTGTGGGTTTGTGTTGCCGAGTGTTGGTTTGTGTTGCCCAGTGTTGGTTTGTGTTGCCGAGTGTTGGTTTGTGTTGCCGAGTGTTGGTTTGTGTTGGTTTGTGTTGCCGAGTGTTGGTTTGTGTTGCCGAGTGTTGGTTTGTGTTGCCCAGTGTTGGTTTGTGTTGCCGAGTGTTGGTTTGTGTTGCCGAGTGTTGGTTTGTGTTGCCGAGTGTTGGTTTGTGTTGCCGAGTGTTGGTTTGTGTTGCCGAGTGTTGGTTTGTGTTGCAGAGTGTTGGTTTGTGTTGCCGAGTGTTGGTTTGTGTTGCAGAGTGTTGGTTTGTGATGCAGAGTGTTGGTTTGTGTTGCTGAGTGTTGGTTTGTGTTGCTGAGTGTTGGTTTGTGTTGCCCAGTGTTGGTTTGTGGTGCCGAGTGTTGGTTTGTGTTGCAGAGTGTTGGTTTGTGTTGCCGAGTGTTGGTTTGTGTTGCCGAGTGTTGGTTTGTGTTGCAGAGTGTTGGTTTGTGTTGCAGAGTGTTGGTTTGTGTTGCAGAGTGTTGGTTTGTGTTGCAGAGTGTTGGTTTGTGTTGCCGAGTGTTGGTTTGTGTTGCTGAGTGTTGGTTTGTGTTGGTTTGTGTTGCCGAGTGTTGGTTTGTGTTGCCGAGTGTTGGTTTGTGTTGGTTTGTGTTGCCGAGTGTTGGTTTGTGTTGGTTTGTGTTGCTGAGTGTTGGTTTGTGTTGCCGAGTGTTGGTTTGTGTTGCCGAGTGTTGGTTTGTGTTGCCGAGTGTTGGTTTGTGATGCCGAGTGTTGGTTTGTTTTGCCGAGTGTTGGTTTGTGTTGCCGAGTGTTGGTTTGTGATGCCGAGTGTTGGTTTGTGTTGCCGAGTGTTGGTTTGTGATGCCGAGTGTTGGTTTGTGTTGCTGAGTGTTGGTTTGTGTTGCCAGTGTTGGTTTGTGTTTGCCGAGTGTTGGTTTGTGTTCCCAAGTGTTGGTTTGTGTTGCCCAGTGTTGGTTTGTGTTGCAGAGTGTTGGTTTGTGTTCCCAAGTGTTGGTTTGTGTTGCCGAGTGTTGGTTTGTGTTGCAGAGTGTTGGTTTGTGTTGCCGAGTGTTGGTTTGTGACACGAGTGTTGGTTTGTGTTGCCGAGTGTTGGTTTGTGATGCAGAGTGTTGGTTTGTGTTGGTTTGTGTTGCTGAGTGTTGGTTTGTGTTGCCAGTGTTGGTTTGTGATGCCAGTGTTGGTTTGTGTTGCTGAGTGTTGGTTTGTGTTGCCGAGTGTTGGTTTGTGGTGCCGAGTGTTGGTTTGTGTTGCAGAGTGTTGGTTTGTGTTGCCGAGTGTTGGTTTGTGTTGCCGAGTGTTGGTTTGTGTTGCAGAGTGTTGGTTTGTGTTGCCGAGTGTTGGTTTGTGTTGCCGAGTGTTGGTTTGTGTTGCTGAGTGTTGGTTTGTGTTGGTTTGTGTTGCCGAGTGTTGGTTTGTGTTGCCGAGTGTTGGTTTGTGTTGGTTTGTGTTGCTGAGTGTTGGTTTGTGTTGCCGAGTGTTGGTTTGTGTTGCCGAGTGTTTGTTTGTGTTGCCGAGTGTTGGTTTGTGATGCCGAGTGTTGGTTTGTTTTGCCGAGTGTTGGTTTGTGTTGCCGAGTGTTGGTTTGTGATGCCGAGTGTTGGTTTGTGTTGCCGAGTGTTGGTTTGTGATGCCGAGTGTTGGTTTGTGTTGCTGAGTGTTGGTTTGTGTTGCCAGTGTTGGTTTGTGTTTGCCGAGTGTTGGTTTGTGTTCCCAAGTGTTGGTTTGTGTTGCCCAGTGTTGGTTTGTGTTGCAGAGTGTTGGTTTGTGTTCCCAAGTGTTGGTTTGTGATGCAGAGTGTTGGTTTGTGTTGGTTTGTGTTGCTGAGTGTTGGTTTGTGTTGCCAGTGTTGGTTTGTGATGCCAGTGTTGGTTTGTGTTGCTGAGTGTTGGTTTGTGTTGCCGAGTGTTGGTTTGTGTTGCCAGTGTTGGTTTGTGTTGCCCAGTGTTGGTTTGTGTTGAATCACTGAAGCCTCTGAACGTTTCCCCCGCTGAGCTTAAATCAACAACGTGCTCAGATCACAGATTCCCCTCCAGGCGGGTGATACGTGACTCTGGCGGCTTCATCAATCTGCTCGGCCGTTTCTCCTTCAACGTTCCGTTTCATGCAAACCTTGTCGTTCAAGGTCGGACGTCCATCAGGAACCGTCACGGGGGAAGGTTACACCCCCCTCACTGCTGCTGCCACGTTGCTACGGCAACGTATAGGCTCGTCAAGCCCTGTGGGGGTGAAGCTTCGGAGGGAGAATATACAACCCCCGGTTCCAGACCGGACTCAGCAGGAATTCACAACTACAGTTTCTATAAATGAAGCCAAAGAGGGAAAAATAAAACCAAAAAATATCATGTTTGCCAATCCCAAGTACCCCCTTCCTGCCTCAACAGGATTTTAGAGGGTAGGAAACAGGTAGGATGAAGGTAGGAGGAAGGAGGAAAGTATGGGGCAGGGACGAGGTAGGTAGGAAGCAGTTAGGAGGAAGGTAGGAGGTAGGATGCAGGTGGAAAGTAGGGGGCAGGTAGGAGGTAGATATGAAGCAGGTAGGTAGGAGGTAGGCAGGTTACAGATCGGTAGGAGACACATAGGAGGAAGGTAGGAGGCCGTAGACAGGTAGGAGGCAAGAGGCAGGTAGGAGGAAGATTTGAGACAGATAGGAGACAGGAAGAAAGTAATGATAGGAAAAAATAGGAGCCAGGTAGGAGACAATTAGGAGGAAGGTAGTAGGAAGGTAGGAGGCAGGAAGAAAGTAAGAGGCAGTAGACAAGTAGGAGACAGATATGTGGAAAGTAGGAGGCAGGAGACAGGTAGGAGACAGACAGGTAGGAGGAAGGAGTCAGGGGTAGGTAGGAGGAAGGAAGTAGGAAGGTAGGAGGCAGGTAGGAGGAAGGTAGGAGACGGGAAGGAGGTAGGACGAGGGTAGGGGCAAGTAGGGGGAAGGAAGGAGTCAGGTACGAAAAAAGTAGGAGGCAGGTAGGAGGTAGGAGGTAGGAAGGTTACAGATACTGTAGGTAGGAGACAAATAGGAGGAAGGTAGGAGGCCGTAGACAGGTAGGAGACAGGTAGGAGGAAGGTAGGAGGAAGGAGGAAAGTAGGAGAGAGGTATGAGGAAGGTAGGAGGCATGTAGGTGGCAAGTAGGAGGCAGTAGACAGGTAGGAGGCAGGTAGGTAGGAGGCCGTAGGAAAGTAGGAGAGAGGTAGGAGGTAGTAGACCGGTAGGAGTTAGGAAAGTAGGAGAGAGGTAGGAGGAAGGAAGTAGGCAGGAGGAAGACAGGAAACAAGCAGGTGTGACTGGTCACGAGTCCTGGGTGAGATGATCCTCAGCCGGTGTTTGTTGGTCTAGAACATTCAGGTGTGTTACAACGCCATGAGGGAAAGACATCAGCAATGGTTTTAGAGGTTATTAAAACTATTTCCAAACTACAACCATTACAGCTGTCAATCATCCCAGAGTGAAACTCCCAGACGGACAATGTTCAGGGAAACAGAAGACGAGCACAGAGCCTGCAGGGTCACAGGGACGATAAAGACCAGGACGGAACGATCAGACGGAGACGGAACCAGGGCCGTTGGTTTGAAGGAAGTATTCAGGAGAAAACCTTGCCACACCTCCACCTCACCATCGCCACACCTCCACCTCACCATCGCTACACCTCCACCTCACCATCGCTACACCTCCACCTCACCATCGCTACACCTCCACCTCACCATCGCTACACCTCCACCTCACCATCGCTACACCTCCACCTCACCATCGCTACACCTCCACCTCACCATCGCTACACCTCCACCTCACCATCACTACACCTCCACTTCACCATCGTTACACCTCCACTTCTCCATCGCTACACCTCCACCTCACCATCGCTACACCTCCACTTCACCATCGTTACACCTCCACTTCTCCATCGCTACACCTCCACCTCACCATCGCTACACCTCCACTTCACCATCGCTACACCTCCACCTCACCATCACTACACCTCCACTTCACCATCGTTACACCTCCACTTCTCCATCGCTACACCTCCACTTCACCATCGTTACACCTCCACTTCTCCATCGCTACACCTCCACTTCTCCATCGCTACACCTCCACTTCTCCATCGCTACACCTCCACCTCACCATCGCTACACCTCCACTTCACCATCGCTACACCTCCACCTCACCATCACTACACCTCCACTTCACCATCGTTACACCTCCACTTCTCCATCGCTACACCTCCACTTCACCATCGTTACACCTCCACTTCTCCATCGCTACACCTCCACTTCTCCATCGCTACACCTCCACTTCTCCATCGCTACACCTCCACCTCCACCTCACCATCGCTACACCTCCACCTCACCATCACTACACCTCCACCTCACCATCACTACACCTCCACCTCCACTTCTCCATCGCTACACCTCCACCTCCACCTCACCATCACTACACCTCCACCTCCACTTCTCCATCGCTACACCTCCACCTCCACCTCACCATCGCTACACCTCCACTACACCATCGCTACACCTCCACCTCACCATCGCTACACCTCCACTACACCATCACTACACCTCCACCTCCACCATCGCTACACCTCCACCATCACTACACCTCCACCATCACTACACCTCCACCTCCACCATCGCTACACCTCCACCATCGCTACACCTCCACCATCACTACACCTCACCATCACTACACCTCCACCATCACTACACCTCACCATCACTACACCTCCACCATCGCTACACCTCCACCATCACTACACCTCCACCATCACTACACCTCCACCATCACTACACCTCCACCTCCACCATCACTACACCTCCACCTCCACCATCACTACACCTCCACCATCACTACACCTCCACCATCACTACACCTCCACCATCACTACACCTCCACCATCACTACACCTCCACCATCGCTACACCTCCACCATCACTACACCTCCACCATCACTACACCTCCACCATCACTACACCTCCACCATCACTACACCTCCACCATCACTACACCTCCACCATCACTACACCTCCACCATCACTACACCTCCACCTCCACCATCACTACACCTCCACCATCACTACACCTCCACCTCCACCATCACTACACCTCCACCATCACTACACCTCCACCATCACTACACCTCCACCATCACTACACCTCCATCATCACTACACCTCCACCATCAGTACACCTCCACCATCACTACACCTCCACCATCACTACACCTCCATCATCACTACACCTCCACCATCACTACACCTCCACCATCACTACACCTCCACCATCACTACACCTCCACCTCCACCATCACTACACCTCCACCATCACTACACCTCCACCACCACTACACCTCCACCTCCACCATCACTACACCTCCACCACCACTACACCTCCACCTCCACCATCACTACACCTCCACCATCACTACACCTCCACCTCCACCATCACTACACCTCCACCATCACTACACCTCCACCATCACTACACCTCCACCATCACTACACCTCCACCATCACTACACCTCCACCTCCACCATCACTACACCTCCACCATCACTACACCTACACCATCACTACACCTCCACCTCCACTACACCTCCACCATCACTACACCTCCACCATCACTACACCTCCACTACACCTCCACCTCCACCATCACTACACCTCCACCACCACTACACCTCCACCTCCACCATCACTACACCTCCACCATCACTACACCTCCACCTCCACCATCACTACACCTCCACCATCACTACACCTCCACCATCACTACACCTCCACCATCACTACACCTCCACCATCACTACACCTCCACCATCACTACACCTCCACCATCACTACACCTCCACCATCACTACACCTCCACCATCACTACACCTCCACCATCACTACACCTCCACCTCCACCATCACTACACCTCCACCATCACTACACCTCCACCATCACTACACCTCCACCATCACTACACCTCCACCTCCACCATCACTACACCTCCACCATCACTACACCTCCACCATCACTACACCTCCACCATCACTACACCTCCACCTCCACCATCACTACACCTCCACCATCACTACACCTCCACCATCACTACACCTCCACCTCCACCATCACTACACCTCCACCATCACTACACCTCCACCTCCACCATCACTACACCTCCACCATCACTACACCTCCACCATCACTACACCTCCACCATCACTACACCTCCACCTCCACCATCACTACACCTCCACCATCACTACACCTCCACCATCACTACACCTCCACCATCACTACACCTCCACCTCCACCATCACTACACCTCCACCTCCACCATCACTACACCTCCACCATCACTACACCTCCACCTCCACCATCACTACACCTCCACCTCCACCATCACTACACCTCCACCATCACTACACCTCCACCTCCACCATCACTACACCTCCACCATCACTACACCATCACTACACCTCCACCATCACTACACCTCCACCTCCACCTCCACCATCACCTCCACCATCACTACACCTCCACCTCCACCATCACTACACCTCCACCATCACTACACCTCCACCATCACTACACCTCCACCATCACTACACCTCCACCATCACTACACCTCCACCATCGCTACACCTCCACCTCCACCATCACTACACCTCCACCATCACTACACCTCCACCATCACTACACCTCCACCATCGCTACACCTCCACCATCACTACACCATCACTACACCTCCACCATCACTACACCTCCACCATCGCTACACCTCCACCTCCACCATCACTACACCTCCACCATCACTACACCTCCACCTCCACCATCACTACACCTCCACCATCACTACACCATCACTACACCTCCACCATCACTACACCTCCACCATCACCTCCACCATCACTACACCTCCACCATCACTACACCTCCACCTCCACCATCACTACACCTCCACCATCACTACACCTCCACCATCACTACACCTCCACCATCACTACACCTCCACCATCACTACACCTCCACCATCACTACACCTCCACCATCACTACACCTCCACCTCCACCTCCACCATCGCTACACCTCCATCATCACTACACCATCACTACACCTCCACCATCACTACACCTCCACCTCCACCTCCACCATCACTACACCTCCACCATCACTACACCTCCACCTCCACCATCGCTACACCTCCACCATCACTACACCTCCACCATCACTACACCTCCACCATCACTACACCTCCACCATCACTACACCTCCACCATCACTACACCTCCACCATCACTACACCTCCACCATCACTACACCTCCACCATCACCTCCACCATCACTACACCTCCACCTCCACCATCACTACACCTCCACCATCACTACACCTCCACCATCACTACACCTCCACCATCGCTACACCTCCACCATCACTACACCATCACTACACCTCCACCTCCACTACAGCCAGTACTGGAGTTGTAAAAAATAAATCAGGGGGGATGGTGGATTTTATCATATGGGGACAGATAATTTGTGCTGATTACAAATAATATAATATATTACAAATAATAGCAGTGACCAAAACAGCTGCAGAAATACTGCAGGAATGACATAGCAGCAGTTAAATACAGCCTTCTGTAAGCTTTAAATATCCACTGGGCTTACATCAAATACATCAAAACACAACAATAAAAAACACTTTTCTGAACTTATCAATATGACTCTGTCCTTCACAGGATAAGTAACATGGATCACTGCAAAAACTCACAATCTTAACAAGAATATTTGTCTTATTTCTAGTTAAAATGTCTCATTTTAGTAAAAAAAATCTCATTACACTTAAAACAAGACTCATCACTGGAAAAACAACAATTTTCACCTGTTTCAAGTAGATTTTCACTTGAAATAAGTAGAAAAATCTGCCAGTGGAACAAGATTTTTTTGCTTGTAATGAGAAGATAAATCTTGTTCCACTGGCAGATTTTTCTACTTATTTCAAGTGAAAATTTACTTGAAACAGGTGAAAATGGTCAAATAAGTTATTTTTCTGGTGTTATTTTTCTGGTGATGACTCTAAATGTTGAAATAGCAGTAAAACCACATTCATTGATGAAATGACATAAGGGATGGAAAGGAGGGATGACAGTTTTACAGGGGGATGATTTGGACCGTTTTTATTTCAGGGGGGGATGCCATCCCCCCTCATCCCCCCTCAACTTGAGTACTGGCTACACCACCACTTCACTCTCCTTCCTTTCTCTTTATGCCAATTTCATACACTGTTGTTTTATCTGCTTGTTGTAAAAGTGTTTTTATGAAAGATGCTCATAAATAAATTTGTAAATAAAATCGTATCATTGTTATTCTTGTTATAAGGTAAATTAACTCCACATTTATTCCTCCAGGAGGTTCTAAGCTCACGTGGCTCTACGTCTCAACACCATCACCACGAAGACCTGGACCCGAGTCAGAGTCCTCTAACCTCCTCTGCAGAAATCAGACCAGAACTTTCTCTTTTCTCTTTTCGGTCACCACATGTTTGAAACAGATCCTGATTTCCTCCTCCGGAGGAGTTCCTCTGGTCAGGCACCAGAACTCTTATGGTTCCAGTCAGGAGTTCCTCTGGAACCAGAACTCTGATGGTTCCAGTCAGGAGTTCCTCTGGAACCAGAACTCTGATGGTTCCAGTCAGGAGTTCCTCTGGAACCAGAACTCTTATGGTTCCAGTCAGGAGTTCCTCTGGAACCAGAACTCTTATGGTTCCAGTCAGGAGTTCCTCTGGACAGGAACCAGAACTCTTATGGTTCCAGTCAGGAGTTCCTCTGGACAGGAACCAGAACTCTGATGGTTCCAGTCAGGAGTTCCTCTGGAACCAGAACTCTTATGGTTCCAGTCAGGAGTTCCTCTGGAACCAGAACTCTTATGGTTCCAGTCAGGAGTTCCTCTGGACAGGAACCAGAACTCTTATGGTTCCAGTCAGGAGTTCCTCTGGACAGGAACCAGAACTCTTATGGTTCCAGTCAGGAGTTCCTCTGGAACCAGAACTCTTATGGTTCCAGTCAGGAGTTCCTCTGGAACCAGAACTCTTATGGTTCCAGTCAGGAGTTCCTCTGGACAGGAACCAGAACTCTTATGGTTCCAGTCAGGAGTTCCTCTGGACAGGAACCAGAACTCTTATGGTTCCAGTCAGGAGTTCCTCTGGACAGGAACCAGAACTCTTATGGTTCCAGTCAGGAGTTCCTCTGGTCAGGAACCAGAACTCTTATGGTTCCAGTCAGGAGTTCCTCTGGAACCAGAACTCTTATGGTTCCAGTCAGGAGTTCCTCTGGAACCAGAACTCTTATGGTTCCAGTCAGGAGTTCCTCTGGAACCAGAACTCTTATGGTTCCAGTCAGGAGTTCCTCTGGAACCAGAACTCTTATGGTTCCAGTCAGGAGTTCCTCTGGAACCAGAACTCTTATGGTTCCAGTCAGGAGTTCCTCTGGACAGGAACCAGAACTCTTATGGTTCCAGTCAGGAGTTCCTCTGGTCAGGAACCAGAACTCTTATGGTTCCAGTCAGGAGTTCCTCTGGTCAGGAACCAGAACTCTGATTGTTCCAGTCAGGAGTTCCTCTGGTCAGGAACCAGAACTCTTATGGTTCCAGTCAGCCTTTAACGGTCGTGGCTGGAAGGTGGATGTGCAGAAATGTGGAAAATGTGGATGTTTTTCTGCTGATTCCTCTGAAAGTACAGAAGACATGAAGAATGAAGCAACTTCTGCTCATCACTTGTTCACGTCTCCTGCAGGACGTGTCACGTGACCCGCCGCCGGACAGAGCTGATGGAGAACCATCAGACCAGGAACCAGAGTCCTGGTGATGGAGAACCTCGGACCAGGAAGCGTAGCGAAGCTAGCGTTTCTTAAAGTATTTCTGAGCCTAATAATAATAATAATAATAATAATAATAATTATATATATATATATATATATATATATATATATATATATATATATATATATGTATATGTGTATATATATATATATATATATATATATATATATATATATATATATATATATATATATATATATATATATATATATATATATATATATATATATATGTATTAATAAAATACATATATGATATATTAACATGGTGTTAAAAAAATGTAAAAATAATTTTTCTGAGCCTGTATACTACAACAGTATAGACATTACTATACTATAAACATTACTTTACTGTAAGCGTACTCCTAAATGAAATACTTACCTGCTGTACGTTACTGCTCTAATTTTTCAACAACTGGTGCTTTTTATTATTTTACCTCTTTTCTTATCATTTTATTTGTTATTTACTGTCTAATTATGTCTTGCCGCTTTTAATGTTGATGTAAAGCCCTGAGTTGAATTGTGCCTGTAATGTCCTGTAATGATTGCCACAGTAACAAATCAATACATGCAGCTTTCACTTTTGGTTCCCTGTAACCAGAGTCCCGCACATACCCAGACAGGTGAAACACGCGGCTCAGATCCAGCAGACACGCGGGTGGCACGGCCTCCCCGAGGGCCACGGACCCCCGAAGAGCCCCGGCCCCCAGACTGACCCCCCCGGGGGGCCACGGACCCCCCCCGGACCCCCCGGGGGCCGCGGCCCCCAGACTGACCCTCAGGTGGAAACAGACACACCGGACCCGTAGGAGGAGGATGCGGGTCTGATACGTCCTCCCCCCCGCAGACCTGCCGCCCCGCACCGCGGATCCACCCCCCCGTCCCCCCCCCGGGATCTACTCACCAAACCCCCAGCACGGCGAGCAGCAGCCAGGGCTTCATGGCTCCGTCCCGCCCCGCTGCGGAAAACAGCCGCTGCATCCCGGACCAGATCAGGACCAGAGCCGGGGTAGAACCGGGGTAGAACCGGGGGGGAACCGTGGACCAGGACCGGACCAGGACCGGAGCTCTGCGGGGGTGGGGGCGGGGGTTCGATCCTCGTGGGCTGCGCGTGGCCGGATCACGTCCCGCAGCAGATGCTGCTGCTGCTGCTGATGCGTGGATGTGGATGAGGGGGTGATGGTGACGGGGGGGACTGGTGCTGATGCTGAGCTGCTCCTCCTGCAGCTGCAGCAGCTTCACCTCCACCGGGTACAAATCACCTCTTTCTCTGAGAGAATTCTTTTAATCTGAAGTGTTTTTATTTATCTAAATTAATAAAAACATAAAAACCGTGTATTTATGGCTGATCAAATACAAATATTCACGTTTTTCCTTCCTAAAATAAATCCCACAAGAACATCTTGTTCCTTCACTTCAGCAGCTCTGACTCCATGTTCATGTTCCTGTTTGATTTCATGTTGTTTTTTAAATCTTTACCTTTCTAAACTGATCTACAGGAGCTGCAGTTCCTCCACCGACCACTAGGAGCCCAGACCTCGGTCCTTGCCTTGACTAGCAATATCACCCCAGAACACAAGGGGGCGCCCTGGAGGAGGAAGGTCATGTGATGCAGCATCATATCAAGTGTAGCTGGTGTCGATACGATTAGCAGCAACAAGTCGTATTACCGTTTTTTGAGCTCCTTATTCGGCGCTAAGCAGCTAAAGGGATGATGCCCCCCATTGGCTGTTTCAGCTGTCAAGTAAAAGACCACACCCTTATAGCCTGGACATGAGACCTGGGAGGAACCGGTGGATTACTGTGTCTGGAGAACCAGGAACTACAGACCAGAGATCAGGAATCAGGGACCAGAACCCAGAGACTAGAAATCAGGGACCAAGGACAGGGGACCAAGTATGCTACTAGTGACCAGGGACCAGGAATCAGCAGTCGTTGGCGGACTTTGTTCATTTTTATAGATAATTAGTTGTAATATTCTGCTTTTGCCAATATTTTGTTATTTCTACACACACCAACACCTTTTGTTCAATATGTAATAAAAGAGGTTCACTCTGATCTTAAACGGGGCCATTAAGTTATTTCATTGTTACGATACAACAAACATTATGTCAGAGTGTGGATGATGAGGATGATTGACAGCACCAGTCCCCCCCAGGTGGAGGTGGAGATGGACAGCTGGGAGCTGGAACAAGAGTCAAAGACAGTCATATTTATCTGATATCACTGATAAAAACTCCCATGATGCACCTGGTTCACCAACGTTGACAGACTAACAACCCTCTGAGACACGGAACTGAGTTTGACTCTTTTACTCACAAAATTCAGTCAGTCAGTCAGTCAGTCAGTCAGAGTTCAACGCTAGACGCAGGACATGTGTCTCTTCTGTGTCCACTGAGAGATACAGATTTGTCCAATCAGCCGTGAGGACCTGGATGACATCATACTCCACCTGGACTCCACCTGTTGCTGCCAGCAGGGTTTAGAACAGTATTGAACATCGTTTGTCCTCAGATCTTCTAGACGTAAATACGTCTCTGCTTTCAGGTTTCTGAGTTTGAGTTTGAGTTTATTTCGATCAGCAATCATTGAAAAATGTCCATCCAACAAAACAAGAAAGGAGTACATAAGTGTGACGGAAAGGGTTAGAGCTGAAGCTCAAGAGCTTATAGATGCTCTAACCTTTATACCATCAAATCATATATAGAATACGTATATACAGTACGCACACATACACATTGATACATTCATGCATCTACACCCATATACAACACACATACTCATATACACAGATTTTCACAGGAAAGATTATGTAGTGTTTGTGATTTAAATGTTGTTGAGGAATTTCTTAAAGTAGCTAAAATCTCACTTTTTCCATGTGACCGTACACCCATATGGAACAACCCAGACATCCTGAAAAATGATAAAAAGATGGTTAACTTCGTTCAATGGAGAGATCAAGGAATACGGTATTTACAGCACGTAATTGTAGGAGGACAGTTTGTACCTTTCAATACAATTGTTCAATATGGAGTTAGCAGTAATACATTTTTAGAGTGCCAACAACTTAAGGCCATAATAAATAAAACATATAAAATTAGCCAATTAGACTTACAACTTCCCGCTAAGATAATAGATTTATTGAATCTAAGCACTTTAAATTTGTTATCAAAACTCTACAAATTAGTGTCTAAACTGGACAATTCAGTCTCTCTCCCGATTTCCAAGTGGGAGGCGGATCTCTCTCTAAATACCGACCAGTTTTCTTGGTCACAAATATGTTTAAATATTTTTACTATGACTAAGAACCCAAACTTACAACTTATACAGTACAAAGTTCTTCATAGAATACACTATACTGGACAAAGGATGTTCCAGATGGGCTTTGTCACCTCTAATATCTGTTCACAGTGCACAGAGAACACTCCTGATAATTATATGCATGCTTTATGGTTCTGTACACCGGTACAGAGGTTCTGGAAGGAGATTTGTGAGGATTTATCCACATGGATCAACTACAGAATACCAGTGTGCCCCACAATATGTATATTAGGACACCTGGGAGATATTCAAATGGAACCTAATTGGACACACCGGGTTCTCACTGCCTTATGTATCGCAAAGAAAACCATTCTAGTGAATTGGAAACAAAAGTCCAGTTTATGTATCAACCACTTTAGGAATCTTTTATCGGGCCTCCCCTGGCCGGGGGGTGCGCGGGGGGTGCGCGGGCGGGCGCGGCGGCGGGGTGGCACCATTCCATGGTGTCTATGTCTTATGTTGTCAGTATGAATGGGGGGATGTTGGACCGTTTCCCCCTCCGTCTGGGGGCTCCGGCGGCTCCGGGGGCGCCCGTGGAGGTACGGTGGGGCCCTGGCCCGGCTCGGAGGGCCGGCCCCCGTCTACTGGATGGCCGGTGGGGGAGCGTGGGCGTCCTTCCAGGGCCGGCTTTGCTGGTCCTGCCTCCTGGCTTCGGCCTCTGCTCCCCCTCCTTCCCCCCCTTACACGATTCATACGCACATAGGCGAAGGGCGGGGGGTCCGGATCGTGGAGGACATTGTCCCGCGTGGCCCGGCACTCCCCGCCTCACGGTTTTAACAGCAAAGTAGACACTGCACATTCAACACTTAATAAATACACAAGGACAGGAAGGTCGGTGTCAAGTTGATAACTGGTCCTCCCCCTCCCTGTTTTTATGGCATTAATCACATGCACTCAACACCAGGGTCGGGAGGGGGGCCCACATCACCCGCGTTCCCTCACCGGCCTGGGATAGATGGGTCGCGATGCCCGGGCCTGGCGGGGCTCGCCGTGCAGCCTGGGGTGCCTTCTGGCGGTGCTGGACCCCCCCGGGGAGGGGGAAACGGTGCTGGACCCCCCGGGGAGGGGGAAACGGTGCTTAAACTGTAAGCCATAATCAGCAATATTAAAATAATAAAAGGCTTGCAATATTTCAGTTGATTTGTAATGAATCCAGAATGTATGACATTTTTGTTTTTTTAATTGCATTACAGAAAATAAATAATTTTATCACAATATTCTAATTTTCTAAGACAGTCCTGTATACAGAATAAACCATTTTGGTCCTAAAATCGACCCTTGTGGTACACCGCAAGTAATGTCTAAAAGTGAAGAGATTGTATCACTCACCTGCACAAACTGTTTTCTGTTTTCAATGTAGCTTTTTAACCAGTTTAGCCCCACCCTCTGATCCCATATCTTTCCAGTTTTTGTATTAGAATATCATGATTTATTGTGTCGAACGCCTTCTTCAAATCGATCTGTCTTCGTTGTCTAAAAACATCCGTCATGAAGCCTCTTTTATAAAAGAACAGACCTTTCTATTTACTGCTGCATTTCACTAATCTCCCACAATGCACTGCAACCTTTATTCCTTGGATCTCATTAGTTTTTTTCTTTTTAACTGATGTCACGTGTCTCTAGTTTTAGATTTTATATATATATATATATATATATATATATATATATATATATATATATATATATATATATATATATATATAGATATGAGGATAAATGATGGATGAATGGATCATTTCTTCACTATATTTTTCAGGCCAGCAGTTTAACGTGACCATAGATCAGCATCACCAGGAGAAATGGAGGAATAAAAAGCTTCAAATGTGATAAAAATACCAGCTGGATCATCTGATGTGGAACTGCAACGTAACGTCTGATAAAAAAGCACCGATGTTCATTATTCCTGTCACTCTCCTCCACAAAACAGCAAATTAATGACTCAGGCTGAAACTTCCTGGAGGGAGAATCCAAGCCTGTTGCTAGGCAACTGCATCAACTACCTGTTGCTGCCAGACAGCAGGAGGATACGGGAGGATCCGTTGTGATGAACCTGTGCTCGGGTTCGGATCAGCATCTGATCAGCATCTGATCAGCATCTGATCCATCTGATCAGCATCTGCAGCGATGAATCAGGGGGAATTAACACGTCCAGCTGGAACGTTTACGGGAGAAGTGAGGGAATAAAACAGAGACTTGCTCTTTTGTTCCCTCTACAGATGTTTGCAGATAGATCAGACATCCACACACTGATGGAGGTGTTTGGAGACAGAGGGGTTTCCTGGGGCAACGATAGAGGCTCTATTATATTATATTATATTCTATTCTATTCTAGGATGGATTAAAGATTTGATCAGAAAACGTAAAGAAGTGTAATTAATAAATTAATTACCCAAGTAAGAAACTAAAGGAAAGAGATATACCATTGATATGATGATTATGCCTTACCTGTGTTGCTTTGCCAATCTTTTGTCTCGTTCTCTCTGCTTTAGTATTCACTTTTATTGTATTAGTATTTTAACATTCTGCAGTTATTTTTATTTACTGCTTATTGATTGTTTTTTTCTTGTCTTCTTTTGCTGTTTATTTTGTTTTTGTTTTCTGTTCTAGTTTTACTTTCTAATAGTAAACAAGTCATGTAATGTCCTGTAAACGGTGAGGTCCTTGCATAAGCCCCCCTAGGGTTTCTGTCCTCACGTGCACAACCACTACCTGTTATCTTTCCTCTGGAAATGAATTATCATGTCATGTTTATGTATACATTCATGTTGTGCAAATTAAATTAAAAAAAAAAAATAAATAAATAAATAAAGGGTGATGTCACTGGAGAGCTGTCGCTCACCCATCCATCCATCAGAAAAAAGTCAAAATGTTGAGAATAATGTTGAAGTAGAATTTCAACTCTATTATCAATCTAATTTTAATTCTAAGTGATCTGTTTTTTTTATTGGATCTGTTTTTTATCTTTGTCTTGAATGCATGCATGAAAAAATGCACTGATGCTGCTGCTGATGTAACACCTTCATTTCCTGCAATCCTCTATCGAAATTTCGACTTCATTCTTGAAATTGTATTTCAACATTATTCTCGACATTTCAACTTTTTTCTCGAAATGCACAATAAAAAAACAATCTTCCCCTCTCTTATATTTTTTCTCCTGCATGGCCCTAATACTCTTCCCTACATCTCAGATCATTTTTGTTTAGATTCAGTTATGTTTTAATTGTAAGGATTGTATTTTATTGTTTTATGTGTGCAATGTTGGACCCAGGAAGAATAGTCTTCACTGCAGTGACGACTAATGGGGATCCGGAGTAAATAAATAAAATAAATACTGCAATGCTCATCCATATTGTCAAATATCTTTACCATTCTAGCTTTAGAGTGAAGTCTCCTGTGTAGGATTTTAAATCCCTGATCTCCTGATGTGAGATCTGCAACCCTGCAGCTGATGGGGGGGGTTAGCGAGGTCAGAGATTACTCAGAGAGAGTAAAAGCTCCGTCAGCAGGACACATTGGAGAAGCTCCTTCCCCCCCCCGGCGCTGGACACGTGGAGACGCTCCCTGGCGTCTCCTCCCCCCCCCGGTCCTCAGAACGAGCTGCCGCCGCTAACGAATCCCTGGCAGGGTTCAGGTAATTAATGCGTCTGGAATAATCAAAACAAAAGATATTAAATCTGACATTTCCACTTCTGATGAGCCTTTTAAAATGTGCAGCGATCCGTGTCTGATTGGTGATTGTGACATTAGTCAGACTCCGTTACGCTGATTACTCACCGGGAGGGAGGAATACAAGCAGATAGGAGAGGAGAGGACTAATTAGTGATCTGTTGCAGCTGTGATAATATGTTTCTCCTGGATGTTTTCTCTCAACCATCGTCACACATTTCCTCCTAAATCTGAAACACAACACCACCTTTTATTTTGTAGGATCTGTCCTCGGGAAGTCGTGTGATCTTTTGAGTTCTGTTGTAATGTGATCTTGTTGTCGTTGTCTGCGTTTTAAAGGTTAAATGAGTTTTTCATGTTAAAAATATGAGTTTCCAGATCAGACTCCTGAATATTTAACCTTCCCACTTGGATCCTGACCAGCACCGACACAGACGGATAACAATAATATGACCATTGTTGATTTATTTACGCTATTTTCCAGATTTACAACCATTTGGACCGGAGAGGACTAATTAGTGATCTGTTGCAGCTGTAATAATCTGTCTTTCATGGCAGTTTTCTCTAAACCAGTGGTCCTCATTCCTGGGGCCTGTACTACGAAGCAAGTTCAACATATCCAGGATATCTTTTCCTTATCCAGATTCACTAACCAGGACAATTGCAATCACGCTAAGCGGTCACACGACGGTGGTTATCAACTCGGTATATCAACCCAGGTTTCTCCAATCTGGATATGAGCGCGTGCACATAAAAGGGGCGGTGTTTTCAGCGCATGACCAATCGCAAGCATGGAGAAGTCCGCTGTCAGAGCCGCTTATTTCAGTAGCGAAGAGCAAACAATAATTTTACGGAAATATGATGAGTATAGGCATATAATACAGGCAAAAAGCAACACAGTTGTAGCTGCAAAATGCAGGAAAGACAGCTGGCAAAAGATCGCTGACTGTATAAATGTGTAAATTCATAGGGATATAAACATATATTTGAATATTCTGGGAATCTTAATCTTAAACTGTAAACCATGATCAGCAATATTAAAATAATAAAAGGCTTGCAATATTTCAGTTGATTTGTAATGAATCCAGAATGTATGACATTTTTTTGTTTTTGTGTTTGCATTACAGAAAATCACAATATTCTAATTTTCTGAGACAGTCTGTATATATTGGTTCTATAACTATTGTTGTTGACCGATAACTTGTGCTGATGCTGTACCAAAGAATTGGGTTTATTTATTTATTTTATTTAATTTTTTATTTTTTCAGGAGGGGGGTATTTAGTATTTTAAAGTGACTTCTCAGAATGTTCGAGGGACGAAATTGAAAATCCCTTTTTTGCTATCCCCTTACAAATGCATCTTCTTTTTCATTTCTTCTTGATTTATTTATTTAATTGGTATTAGTTTTGGATTGACTGTACATCGGATTTTGGGTGATGATTTGTTTTATTTATTCATTGATTGATTTATTTTTTATTTTCTCCTCCACCTCTTTTTTCTTTTTTTCCTTTTTTTTGGATCGTTCATACAGGTACTCATCAGGGAAAGCAAAGGGGTTTTGGTGGTCCCTGAATACGCGTTCTCTTCGGAGGGATCCTCTCACGATCCGCGCACAGAGCTCCACTGGATTCTCTTCGAAAGGGCATGCCATTTTCCAAGAGAGCTGATTGGTCAGTGGGCGGTGCTTTTATACCCGGCGATCTGTATCTCGAACATAACCTGCTCCGGAGCAGGTTAGCTGTTCAGCATAAGTTACCATGGCGATGTGCCCCGCTAAGAAGTGAACCACCGTCGTAGTCCTGAAAACCCAGGGTTAAACCTGAAGTTACCTCGCTAACCCCAAATCCCGCTTCGTAGTACAGGCCCCAGCTCTGACACAGGCAATAACAATAACACAACGATTGTTGATTTAATTCTGCTTTTTTCCACGTTTCCAAGCATTCGGACAGGAGAGGACTAATTAGTGATCTGTTACAGCTGTGATAATCTGTCTCTCCTGGCTGTTTTCTCTCAACCATCGTCACACATTTCCTCCTAAGGCCCCGTTTCCACATATCCGGGTATTTACAAAAACGGATATTTCCCCCTCTACGTTTTGAAAAATTCCATCGTTTACACAAGATCGTTTTCAAAATCTCTTCGTTTACACCAATCCGCATAAATACGCTGTTAACGTCATGCCAGCCAATCAGAATCCTGGAAAAAACATCAACAAATGACACGTGTCCAGTTAAGGCTGATTTATGGTTCCGCGTTACACCAACGCAGAGCTACGGCGTAGGGTACGCGGTGACGCACACCGTACGGCGCATCACCGCGTTCCCTACGCCGTAGGCTCTGGGTTGATTTAACGCAGAACCATAATTCAGGCTTTACTTCCAAGACGGAACGAGAGTCTTTCATTTGGAGTGACAGAGAAGTGGAGTTACTTTTAAGTGTGACTTTAGAATATAAAACAGGTAAAATACAAGAAAATATTGACAGTTACAAACTAATTATAACCACAGGTGTCACTCATGACGCTGGTGACGTTTCTGTCTCATAATGTGACGTTCTGAAGAATAAATCTCCGTTTCCCTCTGTTTAGACGCAAACGTGAAAACTGAGTTTTTGAAAATCTCCACTTTGGCCGGAGTTTTCAGAAAAGATCGTTTCTGGTGAATTTGAGCTTCGTTTTCGTGTAAACGAACGAACAAAACGCATGAAAACACCACCGTTTTTGCTACGTGTAAACGGGGCCTAAATCTGAAACACAACACCACCCTTTATTTTGTACGATCTGCTGTCAAATCCCCACGAGACCTCGGGAAGTCATGTGATCTTTTGAGTTCCGTTGTCATGTGATCTTGTTGTTGTTGTCTGCATTTTAAAGGGAGTTTTTTCATATTAAAATATGAGTTTAAATATCAGACTCCTGAATATTTTAACCTCACTTGGACCCCGACCAGCCCTGACACAGGCAATAACAATAACACGACGATTGTTGATTTAATTCTGCTTTTTTCCACGTTTCCAAGCATTCGGACAGGAGAGGACTAATTAGTGATATGTTACAGCTGTGATAATCTGTCTCTCCTGGCAGTTTTCCCTTTTATTTTGTAGGATCTGCTGTCAAATCCCTTTGAGACCTCAGGAAGTCATGTGATCTTTTGATTTCTTTCATATTAAAATATCAGTTTCAACTTCGTTTGAGAGAATATTTGCTCCTGTTCGGTTCTCGTGGTCATGAGGGCTGCTAACCTCAGCAGGGCCGGTGCAGGGAAAAGTGCAGACGGGAGGGTAAAAGTGCAGACGGGAGGGTAAAAGTGCTGATGCTTAAAGCCTCCTCAGCAGCTGCTTTCAGCACATCTGAGCTCGGCGGGGATTTAGCCGCCGCGGCCCCAACTTCTCCACGCCGTTTATCTTCAAGTGGATTTAAAGATGCATATTGGGCCGTTTTGGCGACGGCGGCAGCAAAGCGGAGATAATTCTGGCTCCGAGGAAGCTTTCAGTCCCAGGGACGAGGCTCAGATCTTTACGAGGCGTGAGGGTTTTTATTTACATCTTCCTGCTAATGTCGTGTAAATGATGGAAAACACCTTGAAATATTGAGACGACGACGTTTGTGAGAAGTTTTATTGCAGATCTTACTGCTGATGAGGAGAAAAGAGAAGTGCTACAGGTCTGAAGGTGCAGAAACAGCTACTGGTGGAAATAAAACAGAGATTATACAGATACACACGTTTAGCAGAACAATAAGCATCAATAAGGATTGTAGCACCCTATAATGTAATCATTTCCTATAATGTAATCATTTCCTATAATGTAATCATTTCCTGAAAATGTAATAACGCCCTAAAATGTAATAAAATCTAATTATGTAATAAAATATCCTGACTGAAATTGTAATTTTGTTATTCTACTATCTATGTGCAATAGTCCCATCCTTTCAAGGGCAATATTATTCTTCCATTCATTTAAGTGCAATATCCCCCCACCCATCCATGTACATTTTTTATCCTCCCATTCACTCTTGTTTATAGTGTGTGTATATATATATATATATATATATATATATATATATATATATATATATATATATATATATATATATATATATATATATATATATATATATATACATTTATGCTTCCTTGCTTACATAGTCTTTGCATGTGTGCACTTTGACGGAGCTGCTGCCTAATTCCACTGTACATGTACATTGATAATAAAGGCTTTCTATTATTTTCTTTCTATTCTAATAACATTAATTAATACCATATTACATTATTAGGAATTTATTACTTTTTAGGTGGGTCTTTTTTTTCAAAACTGATAATGTAATACTTGACAAATAATGAAATATATAGGCCAGAGTTCTACATTTTGTGTTTTAAGAATCTAAGAATGTTTTATACGCTGGATTTGAAACAACTGAGAGACTATTGAGTTAAATTGCAGACTTTGAGCACCATGTAATAAATTCCCAATAATGTAATAAGGTATTACATTATCGGTAAAAATGTTATTACAATATCAGTCAGGATATTATTATTATCGGTGAAGTTATTACATTATTGGGTTTAATTACATTTTCGATTGAGTTAAGTGCAAATTTTATTACATTTTCAGGAAATTATTACATTATAGGAAATTATTACATTATAGGGTGCTACAAGGATCAATAAAGGATCAATAAAGGATCAATAAGGATCAATAAGGATCAATAAGGATCAATAAGTATAATTTCCATCCATGAAGACGTGAAAGAGTCCGATTGTCGAGTTTCTGACGGCGTTTCCTGCTACGTTTCATAGAAAAAAGACAAAAGTCCATCAACACCGACATGTAAACATCCACCGATTAATACTTGCAGGTGTGGATCGGGTCAGAACCGGGTCAGAGGTCAGAACTGGCCGTTACCGGGTCAGAGGTCAGAACCGGGTCAGAGGTCAGAACCGGGTCAGAACCGGGTCAGAACTGGCCGTTATCAGGTCAGAGGTCAGAACCGGGTGTCACCGGGTCACCGAAGGGGAGCAAAAGTGGAAAAAACATTGATACAAAAGCTACGGGTTGAAGCACCAAGACGCGGCGGGGAAGGACGTGTGAGGGGATGCAGGTGTTGCCGTGGCAACCGGCAGGTACAGCACCGACCCATCTGGGCCTGATCCGGGCCTGATCCGGGCCTGATCCGGGCCTGATCCGGGCCTGATCCGGGCCAGTTACGGCCCTGAGCTGATGACATGAAGCTGGTGCTGTTTCAGGTGGGAAAGGTGGGCGGGACTTAGTCCCTGGTGGGCGGGGCTTGTAGCACCCTATAATGTGATAATTTCCTGAAAATATAATAAACTCTGCACTTAACTCAATCGAAAATGTAATAAAACCCAATAATGTAATAACTTCACCAATAATGTGATAAAATATCCTGACTGATATTGTAATAAAAAGCTACACACGACCTGCGGTCCCCCGCCCCCCTCTGGTCATCCCGCTGCTGCCTCCACCTGCCTGCGGAATGCGGCCTGCCAGAATGACTATTGGGTTAAATTGCAGACGTTTAGTAGCATGTAATAAATTCCAAATAATGTAATAAGGTATTACATTATCGGTGAAAATGTCCATCAGGATATTTTATTACATTATTGGTGAAGTTATTACATTATTGGGTTTTATTACATTTTCGATTGAGTTAAGTGCAAAGTTTATTATATTTTCAGGAAATTATTACATTACAGGGTGTTAGAGGCTTATTCCCTGATGGGCGGGGCTTAGTCCCTGGTGGGCGGGTGCTGCCGGCTGAAAAGTCGCGATTATAAACCTGATTGTAGCTACGTTTACTCGAAATGACGTTAGCGTGTTTCCCGCCACGGTTGCTAAGGGGAACAGGTTTCGGGGACGATGGACACCAAACCTGAGGGGGACGCAACATCAGCAAGTTAGTGCAGGACGGCGTTCTGGTTGTGATTACCAGGACGCCAGAACCATCAGATGTCCACCAGGACAAACGTTTATTTGGACAAATGTTTATCTGGATAAACGTCCACCTGGAAAAACGTCCACACGGAAAAACATCCACTTGGACAAACATTTATCTGGATAAACGTCTACCCGGACAAACATTTATCAGGACAAATGTCCACCTGAACAAAAAGTCTACTTGGACAAACTTTTACCTTCATAAACGTCCACCCGGACAAACGTCTACCTGGACAAACGTTTACCTGGAACCGACCGCAGCAGTGTTTTAGAGGAGGGACCGTCTCCGTTCACGCACACTAACAGACAAACACCAGGGGGCCCGGACCCCCCTGTGGTCTAATTGGGGTCCAGGTCTTTGATGACGGGTTCCTGGATCCCCCATGTGGTCTAGTTGGGGTCCATGTCCTTGATGACGGGTTCCCGGTTCAGGTACGTGGCCCAGTAGACCAGGTTGAAGCTGCTGAACAGGACGGGGAACATGATGCGGGAGATGCGGTCGATCTTGCTGACGCTGTTGAAGGTTTTCTTGTTCTGCTCGGGCTTGGCGTCCCCCGAGGTCTTGTGGGCGTCGTTGAGGGAACACTTGGACACGGTGGGCAGCGTGGAGTCTTTGTTGATGTTGGGGGCGTAGTTGGCCACGGCCACGGCGTAGGCGTTGTTCTTCTTCATGACGGCCGCCTCCTTTTTCTGCAGCCAAAGTGCAAAGAAACAAAGTTTGTTGATTAAAAAAGAAGGAAAAGTGGGACATGTGCCCCCACAGACTCAAACCCCCTATAGACTCAACCCCTTATAGACTCAAACCCCCCTATAGACCAAAACCCCCTACAGACTCAACCTCTTATAGACTCAACCCCCCTATAGACTCAACCCCTATAGACTCAACCCCTATAGACTCAACCCCCTATAGACTCAACCCCCCTATAGACTCAACCCCCCTATAGACTCAACCTCTATAGACTCAACCCCCTATAGACTCAACCCCCTATAGACTCAACCCCCCTATAGACTCATTTCCGGCTCTCAGTGAAGGCGGACGCTTTTTCTGCTCCTCTCCCTCCCTATCTGCCCTGCTGCTGCTTTTGTCCTGTCTCGTCTTCAGAGTCTCTCCTTTTCACTCCTCCGAAACTCTACAATCATGGAATTGATTAACTGGTCTGTCAGCACCATTGACCAAATTTTTGCAACAAGAAGACTGGGGGTAAGGGAGCCCTCTTGCCCTGATGGGACATTCTTTGCTGGATACACAATGGACGCGTACAAGGCGTGGAAGCCTTTGTGTATGGCAATATTGTCAATCGAGGATGCAGAAGATGCCTACATATTTGGATTTATGATCGCAGGATTTCTCCTGATTATCTCCTTGATCGGAGGTGGGGGTTTCCTGATGTATCGACAAATGCGTAAGTCGTCGGCGGCCTCCTTCAGCCACTTTTCCAGGCTGCCTTACGTGGCGGATGGATCAAGCAAAGTGATCAGCGCTCTGACTTTTACGCTGGGGGAGGAGGCCCGTAAGCTGGATGCGATTCTCGAGCAGAACCGCAGGCTGGCAGGGGTCTTTGAGCTCATAAACAAGATGGATAACAACATGGAGAAGCTGGGAGCTCAGCTTGGCCGGAATTGATTGATCACAAATTCGTCTGATCGGAGTTTATTGAGGAACCAGAAGACTGAAAGGCAGACGGAAAATTACTGAGCTGCCTGCAATTGTTGATTTGTTTTGGCCTTGATGGAGCGGCTTGGCAGGCCTCTTCGTCACAATCTCCCTGGAGGAATGTAAACATGACGCTCTGCACCCAACTCAACCCTCCCCCTCTCTCACAAACACCTGAGGATCTCCCTCCCAGAACTCTCTGCACTCTGGGCGAAGGTTCTCGGACTTATCGCGTCACAGACTCTCACACACACACTGACACACCCCCCTCTCCCCATATTCAACGCCTTCCTAGCACCCCCCTCTTATCAGCAGTCCCTCCTGACACAGTCTCCGGGTTGGAGCGCCAGCTGGCAATGGCCGCGGCCCTCACTTGGAGGACCTGTGCCAGGGTTCCCCCCACCCCCCCGACCTGCCCATATCGTATACCCATAAGCTTATGATGTTGTATTGTTGTGTGTATGTTGCTTTTCTGTGCTGAGGTGTCCTTTTGCACCTTGACACTAGGTATTAATACACAGTGTGAAGATGCCTTTTTTTCCCTCCTCCTCCATCCCAGTGTCATCCTTCCTCTAAAAATGGCGTCCGTATTAATGGTGCCATCGGTGTAAACCGGAGTCAAGTTCTCTCGTCTGATTTATGTCTGACCTGGCAATAAAGCTTTTTCTGATTCTGATTCTGATTCTATATACTCAACACCCTATAGACTCATACTTTAACATACAATGGAAATTCCTCCAACATTCTCTGATTATACGTGGAGTCGACGCAAACCACAAGGTGATCGGTAGATTTGTTCTCCTTTGCGTTGGTGCTACGCAGAAGCATCAATCAGGTGTAATCGTTTCCCTAAATTTTAGTAAAATATTTGGTGTTTTTTTTTCTCCAACTTATGTATTATTGAAATGTAAAAAAAAAAGCTCTCTCCCTAATCCTAATTTGTTAAAAAATAGGTTTGTAATTTTTTTGAATTCATGGACTTTGAGTAAGAAGCCAGGTGGAATAAATGAACGACAACGGCGCGACCTTCTCTCCTTCCCCGGCTCATCGCGTAGCGGTGTTTTCTCATGTTATCTCGTTTTATCTCATCTTGTGCTCGGCCGTCTACACCGACTCCCCCGTGTCTCTGGCTGCTTCTTTACTATTTATTACCGTAAATCTACCGCTCCCATCTGATGAAGGAGCCGGGGTCGGTGGAGCCGTTGGAGGTAAATCTGAGGTGAAGGCAGAATAAAGGCCTGGGGGCGGCAGTGGTTTTCTCTCTGCATCTCCTCAGAAGATGAAATGTGAAACGTTCCCTCTAGTTAAACACACAGATGATCTGGTAATAAGATCTTACCAGCCGGTTGCTGATGGTAAAGGGACCACACAGATGCTGGGATGCTTCTTCTTCATGTCAAGTAGACACTTTAAAGGTTTTGTAATGGTTTAGTTCTGTGCCGCCCCTCCCTAAACGCCTCATCTTCCAACGGGGGCCACATTTTGCGCGAGGGGACGCATTTGCACATGTGCTACCGTGAAGCGGAGGAGAGAGAAGAGACCTGTAATCTGATCGTGCAATGATTGACAGCACTGGACATCTGACCAATCAGAGGGCTGCGCCCAGTACTCAAGTTGAGGGGGGATGGTATCCCCCCTGAAATTAAAACGGTCCAAATCATCCCCCCTGAAATAAAAACGGTCCAAATCATCCCCCCCTGAAATTAAAACGGTCCAAATCATCCCCCCTGAAATAAAAACGGTCCAAATCATCCCCCCCTGAAATAAAAACGGTCCAAATCATCCCCCCTGAAATAAAAACGGTCCAAAAAATAATAAAAGGCTTGCAATATTTCAGTTGATTTGTAATGAATTGTTTTTTTAATTGCATTACAGAAAATAAAGAACTTTATCACAATATTCTAATTTTCTGAGACAGTCCTGTACATTTTAGGAGCTTTGATTGACAGATCAATCCAGACCTGCAGTTCCTCCAGCGACCACTAGTAGCAGGTGGAGCTGTGCTGGTTTTTAGGGGTTGATTTAGGAAACGAGGACATTTGGACTAAGAACGAGCAGCGGTTTGTTTGTTTGGATCTCATGGCCTGAATGTTGTTATGAATCTTGTTTCAGCGTATTAGTTTTCCTGCGGAGCCGGCGAGCCGCTTGACCTCGTCCTCCCGGCTGAGGCCTGTGGAGGTATTTCAGAGATATTTCCAGAGAGAACTTGTCATGTTGCATCAGATGAAGCAGGAATGAAGCAGGAGCCTGCGAGCTGCTGAGGAGGTTCTGCAGAGACGGAGCTTCAGCCTCACTCGCTGTAACAAGCTGCTCGTCTGTGGGGGAGTGGGAGGTCGTACAGTCGGAGTCACGGCACGGTTACATGATACCACAGCACAAAATATTAATCGTTGGTCGAATTTACTGAAGAAAATCAGTGTATTATTATAAACCATCCTCAGTCTTTTACCTATAGTTCTAGGTGTGTTTTTATTTTGCTTATATGTTTAGAATACTTTGTATATACATTATGTGTACTCTTTGTTCATTCTGAGGATCTGCAGCAATGTGCAAAAACAAATATAAACACATGATTTTTACAAGATACAGGGAGGAAGGGGCTTTTGGGGGGGGGGGTTATGAGGTGTTTGTTTGTTTTCTTTTCTTTTTTGTATATTGTTGATACTGATATATTAATTTATAAATGGGTATATTCATATCAGTGTATATAGGTGTGAGGATGTTATTATTGATATTCATATAACATTTGTGTGTGTGTTGTTTGTATATGTATATATATATATATATATATATATATACATATATATATATATATATATATATATATTATATTTACATATAAATGTAAATATAATATATATATATATATATATATATATATGTATATATATATATATATATATATATATATATACATATATATATATATATATATATATATATATATATTATATTTACATATAAATGTAAATATATGTAAATATGTAAATATGTAAAAATATGTAAATATGGATATATTTTGTTTTTTGTATAGAAATTAAATTAATCTTGATTATAATGAAAGAGAGTTTAAGGGGTAGGATTTAATAGTTTTTACTTATTCCTACTCCTTTTCGATCATGTAAATTATGAGGGATGCATGATTTTTTTTTGTTTATTTAGTTTTCTTATTTACATTTATTTATTATTGATTATTATTGTATTCATATATATATATATATATATATATATATATATATATATATATATATATATATATATATATATATATATATATATATATATATATATATATATATTTGTATTCACTACTGTTTCATGTTTGAAATAACATTTCAATTTTTTTCCTTTTTTTTTTTCGTTCTTGCTATTATTACAGTATAACGTATTTTCTTGGTGAGAACTTTGAATAAGCCCATTTAGGGCTTCCTTTCTCACCTGCACATATTTTCATGCTTTTATGTTCATTTCAACTTTTGTACCGTTTTTATGTTGTGCAAATAAACAAATCAAATCAAATCAATTCAATTCAATTCTCCAGTGGAAACATATCCTTTCTGTGGATCATGGTGAACGGTGGAGGAAATTAGCATCGTTGTGTCTTTGGATATTAACGTTGATGGTTTGCAGAGATACTGGGGTTCCTGGGTAATAGGGGGAAGGGTTGGGGTAGCCATGAATTGTTTATCTCCTATTTCGTTTTGTTTTGCTGTTTGTTTAGTTTTTTTGTCTGTTTTATTTTTTTTGTTTGTTTTGTTTTATTTTTTATTTTTATTGTATTTTTTAGCCTAGGAAGAGGAGAGAATCTCTGACCTACTGCTTCCACTCTCTATGCCATTTATGAAACTACCATGATCATCTTGTTACCATGACATTCCTAATAAAAAATGTATCACAAAAAAAGACCAAGCTGCATCTCCATGGCCTGTTTCCTCCACTCATCCTCCCTCACAACCAGTACTCGAGTTGTAAAATAAAATCAGGGGGGATGGTGGATTTTATCATATGGGGACAGATAATTTGTGCTGATTACAAATAATATAATATATTACAAATAATAGCAGTGACCAAAACAGCTGCAGAAATACTGCAGGAATGACATAGCAGCAGTTAAATGCAGCCTTCTGTAAGCTTTAAATATCCACTGGGCTTACATCAAATACATCAAAACACAACAATAAAAAACACTTTTCTGAACTTATCAATATGACTCTGTCCTTCACAGGATAAGTAACATGGATCACTGCAAAAACTCACAATCTTAACAACAATATTTGTCTTATTTCTAGTTAAAATGTCTCATTTTAGTAAAAAAATCTCATTACACTAAAAACAAGACTCATCACTGGAAAAAACAACAATTTTCACCTGTTTCAAGTAGATTTTCACTTAAAATAAGTAGAAAAAATCTGCCAATGGAACAAGATTTTTTTGCTTGTAATAAGAAGATAAATCTTGTCCCACTGGCAGATTTTCCTACTTATTTCAAGTGAAAATTTACTTGAAACAGGTGAAAATTGTCAAATAAGTAATTTTTCTGGTGTTATTTTTCTGGTGATGACTCTAAATGTTGAAATAGCAGTAAAACCACATTCAATGATGAAATGACATAAGGGATGGAAAGGAGGGATGGCAGTTTTACAGGGGGGATGATTTGGACCGTTTTTATTTCAGGGGGGGATGATTTGGACCGTTTTTATTTCAGGGGGGGATGATTTGGACCGTTTTTATTTCAGGGGGGATGATTTGGACCGTTTTTATTTCAGGGGGGATGATTTGGACCGTTTTTATTTCAGGGGGGATGATTTGGACCGTTTTTATTTCAGGGGGGGATGATTTGGACCGTTTTTATTTCAGGGGGGATGATTTGGACCGTTTTTATTTCAGGGGGGATGATTTGGACCGTTTTTATTTCAGGGGGGGATGATTTGGACCGTTTTTATTTCAGGGGGGGATGATTTGGACCGTTTTTATTTCAGGGGGGATGATTTGGACCGTTTTTATTTCAGGGGGGATGATTTGGACCGTTTTTATTTCAGGGGGGATGATTTGGACCGTTTTTATTTCAGGGGGGGATGATTTGGACCGTTTTTATTTCAGGGGGGATGATTTGGACCGTTTTTATTTCAGGGGGGATGATTTGGACCGTTTTTATTTCAGGGGGGATGATTTGGACCGTTTTTATTTCAGGGGGGATGATTTGGACCGTTTTTATTTCAGGGGGGATGATTTGGACCGTTTTTATTTCAGGGGGGAAGCCATCCCCCCTCCTCCACCCTCAACTCGAGTACTGCTCACAACCAGAGCAGCGTTGAGTTTATGTCTGGATTTAATCCTCTGGTTCATATCAAAGTATATCTGAGTCCAGCTTGGATCTGTTTCCAGCGGTTTTCATCAGGAAGAGGTTGAACCACGAAGGATCAGGTTAGATGTCGAAAATCTCTTTTTATGTGACATCACTCGTCCTTTTATATCTATGATTCTAGAAAGAAGAGGAGATTTATGTCTTTAAACTAGGAGACATGATCTTAAAGCCTCAGGCAAACCTGTAATGTCAGGAATCCTCCCAAGGAGGGTGAGCTTGGAGAGACATCTGAAAGAGAAGAGTGACTGGACCGTACACTCTTCCATAATCGGGTCAAAAATAACCCATATTAGAATCAATGTGTTTTTATGCCATTTTTGTCATTTTGGTTAAGAATAACCACTTGTATAATATTTAGTGTTATATTTAGGACCACACAAGAATGATTTCGTGTTTGAAATATCGTTATTTTTCACTTTTTAACATTTGTGAGAAAGAAAATTACCCAGAACAGCAATAAAAAATGTGAACATCCATTGTGTTTGTGTTTAACTGTCCAGTCATTGACAGTTCCTCTCTCTTTTCCCTATTTAGTTTCTGGCTGTGATCATTGCACACAGGTACAATGGCATCCCCCCTGAAATAAAAACGGTCCAAATCATCCCCCCTGAAATAAAAACGGTCCAAATCATCCCCCCTGAAATAAAAACGGTCAAAATCATCCCCCCCTGAAATAAAAACGGTCCAAATCATCCCCCCTGAAATAAAAACGGTCCAAATCATCCCCCCTGAAATAAAAACGGTCCAAATCATCCCCCCTGAAATAAAAACGGTCCAAATCATCCCCCCCTGAAATAAAAACGGTCCAAATCATCCCCCCTGAAATAAAAACGGTCCAAATCATCCCCCCTGAAATAAAAACGGTCCAAATCATCCCCCCCTGAAATAAAAACGGTTAAAATCATCCCCCCCTGAAATAAAAACGGTCCAAATCATCCCCCCTGAAATAAAAACGGTCCAAATCATCCACCCTGAAATAAAAACGGTCCAAATCATCCCCCCTGAAATAAAAACGGTCCAAATCATCCCCCCCTGAAATAAAAACGGTCCAAATCATCCCCCCTGAAATAAAAACGGTCCAAATCATCCCCCCTGAAATAAAAACGGTCCAAATCATCCCCCCTGAAATAAAAACGGTCCAAATCATCCCCCCCTGAAATAAAAACGGTCCAAATCATCCCCCCCTGAAATAAAAACGGTCCAAATCATCCCCCCTGAAATAAAAACGGTCCAAATCATCCCCCCTGAAATAAAAACGGTCCAAATCATCCCCCCCTGAAATAAAAACGGTCCAAATCATCCCCCCTGAAATAAAAACGGTTAAAATCACCCCCCCCTGAAATAAAAACGGTCCAAATCATCCCCCCTGAAATAAAAACGGTTAAAATCATCCCCCCCTGAAATAAAAACGGTCCAAATCATCCCCCCTGAAATAAAAACGGTCCAAATCATCCCCCCCTGAAATAAAAACGGTCCAAATCATCCCCCCCTGAAATAAAAACGGTCCAAATCATCCCCCCCTGAAATAAAAACGGTCCAAATCATCCCCCCTGAAATAAAAACGGTCCAAATCATCCCCCCCTGAAATAAAAACGGTCCAAATCATCCCCCCCTGAAATAAAAACGGTCCAAATCATCCCCCCTGAAATAAAAACGGTCCAAATCATCCCCCTTGAAATAAAAACGGTCCAAATCATCCCCCCCTGAAATAAAAACGGTCCAAATCATCCCCCCCTGAAATAAAAACGGTCCAAATCATCCCCCCCTGAAATAAAAACGGTCCAAATCATCCCCCCCTGAAATAAAAACGGTCCAAATCATCCCCCCTGTAAAACTGCCATCCCTCCTTTCCATCCCTTATGTCATTTCATCAATGAATGTGGTTTTACTGCTATTTCAACATTTAGAGTCATCACCAGAAAAATAACTTATTTGACAATTTTCACCTGTTTCAAGTAAATTTTCACTTGAAATAAGTAGAAAAATCTGCCAGTGGAACAAGATTTATCTTCTCATTACAAGCAAAAAAATCTTGTTCCACTGGCAGATTTTTCTACTTATTTTAGGTTAAAATCTACTTGAAACAGGTGAAAATTGTTGTTTTTTCCAGTGATGAGTCTTGTTTTAAGTGTAATGAGATTTTTTTTACTAAAATGAGACATTTTAAGTAGAAATAAGACAAATATTCTTGTTAAGATTGTGAGTTTTTGCAGTGATCCATGTTACTTATCCTGTGAAGGACAGAGTCATATTGATAAGTTCAGAAAAGTGTTTTTTATTGTTGTGTTTTGATGTATTTGATGTAAGCCCAGTGGATATTTAAAGCTTACAGAAGGCTGCATTTAACTGCTGCTATGTCATTCCTGCAGTATTTCTGCAGGTGTTTTGGTCACTGCTATTATTTGTAATATATTATATTATTTGTAATCAGCACAAATTATCTGTCCCCATATGATAAAATCCACCATCCCCGCTGATTTTCTTTTACAACTCCAGTACTGGGTACATTGCATTTCCTGCACCTATTGTTGACTTTGTGATCTTTGTTACTTGGGCAGATCTGACACCTCTTTCACTTTGGTTGACCCTGTCTGCTTCTTTCCTGTGGCTTCTTTCCTCACACCTTTCCATTGCTTCAATAATGGGGGTTTGCCGTTGGGGACAGCTTTCCAGTCGACTCCTCATGTGTGGTGTGATAAGCTCCTTGGACAGATCTTTGAGGAAGAGCCGTTCTGCATTGGTGATGCCGCTCTTGAATTCTGGGTGCTGAGCCGTGAAAAAGGTGCAGGCATTCAGGGTGGCGATGTCGATTACGTTGTACCACAGCACCATGGGTGTAGGTCCAACCATCTGGTCAGGGGGGTCTACACCTCCTTTTGTCTTGTTGTAAAATGTCATCACTTCTGGTTTTTTCTTTCTGCTATTTTCATACACTACGTTGTCGTGGGGCATCATGCTCAGGAGCACAACAGCTTTCCCTTTCTTTCTGACACAGCTGTCCATGGTAAGGCTGTCGTTGAATCCAAACTCTGGGCTGTGAACCTCCCTGGACTTGGAATGCTTCATCAGAGGAGGGAGGAGGCTTGTTCTGACGTAGAGTCCCCACAATAGTGAGATCCTTCTCCAGGAGATGCTGCGCGAGAGGCACACTGGTGAAAAAGTTGTCCATGGTGATGTTGCGACCTGTGTTTCTAAAGCTACTACACAACTGCTGGGGAATGTTTTCCCCCAGATTCTTCTGAACTTGTTCCCCTGGTTGTCTCCCCGTGTAAACTATACGTCTATTGCATAGGGGATGCGTGCATCACAAACCCAGAAGATCTTTAGGCCGTACTTGGCGGGCTTGCTTGGCATGTACTGTAGAAACTTACACCGACCCCTGAATGGCACAAGCTGTTCGTCCACAGTGACACAATCACTGGGGATGAATCACGGAATGCTCTGTCCTCTTATCATCGAAGCGCAAGGTACGGCGGATGTCTTCAAATCTTCCAACAGCCATAGTGGCCTTGTACATGGGATTATGTAGAGCAGGGGTCGGCAACCCGCGGCTCCAGAGCCACATGCAGCTCTTTAGCGCCGCCCTAGTGGCTCCTGGAGCTTTTTAAAAAATGTTTGACCTTTTTTTTTTCTTTTTTTCTTCTTTTTTTCTCTTTTTTTCTTCTTATTTCCTTTTTTCTCTTTTTTCTTCTTTTTTTTCTTTTTTCTTCTTTTTTTCCTTTTTTTCCCTTTTTCCTTTCCTTTTTAATCTCGAAATTTTGACTTTTTTCTCTAAATTTTGCCTTTTTTCATAACATTTCGACTTTTTTATCGAGATTGTACTTCAACATTAATCTCGACATTTCGACTTTTTTCTAGACATTTCAACTTTTTTCTCAACATTTCGACTTTTTTCTCAAAATTTCGACTTTTTTCTCGACATTTCGACTTTTTTCTCAAAATTTTGACTTTTTTCTCGACATTTCAACTTTTTTCTCAAAGTTCATAATGAAAAAAAAATCTTCCCCCAGTTGTAACTAATATAGAAACATGCAGCATGTGTTGCCTTCATTCTAAGGCTGATACAAGACTTTTCATTTTTTGCGGCTCCAGACATATTTGTTTTTTGTGTTTTTGGTCCAATATGGCTCTAAAACATTTTGGGTTGCCGACCCCTGATGTAGAGGAATCACAAACAGCTCATGGACTGACACATCCCAGTTCTTCTCACTTCCTGCAAGCAGGGTCAATCCAATGAAGGCCAGGAATTCATCTTTGGTGACATGTTTCCATTCTTTTCTAGTTGTTGCTACTCTCCGTCCTTCAGGTTTGTGCACTTCATCACCTCTTGTATTATATCATCAGTGATAAAGAGCTCCCATGCATGTTTTGGTGAGACACTGGTCCACAGTTCATTTATTCCTGACGGCCACAGTTGATAAGAATCAAAGGTTTTCCATTGGATTCAATAGAAAATGCATGTGGGTCATTTTTGACCCACTTATGGAAGCTTGGGGTAGTAATTCAAAAACTACAATTTATAAAAATGTATAAAAGGTAAGTTATAAATGTAAATGACATTATATCAATAACATGTTTTTTGAGGAATACATGGAATATGAAATGATAACAATTTTTAATTATGAAGATATTTCAAGAAAAAAACCTCACCGGATCATTTTTGACCCACTTATGCATCTGAGGGCTAGTGGACATGGTTTCAGATGTCCTTTCTGTAGAGACATCTGAAATGAGGACAGTTCTAGAGGACATTGTTGTGGACATTGTTTCAGATATCTCTACAGAAAGGACATCTGAAACGATGACAGCTTCACAGTGAGTATAAGATAAAGCTGGTTAGCATCGTAGGTTTTTATGAGCTCATCTGATGTCAGAGGTTTGTCTTCCTCTCTGACCAGCCTTCACAAGGACGGTTGTCCCTAGGGCTGGGCGATATATCGAGATTTTAATATATATCGATATATTTTCAAACGCGATATGGTACGAGACAATATCGTTTATATCGATTAAAAAAAAAAAAAAAAAAAATTAATGATTGATTGAATTTAATTGATTTTGATATAGCTTATTTTGTGACAAATTGACTTGAATGTTTTATTTGAGATTTGCACAAATGTTTTGTTATTTGCACAACTGTCAACCTCCGTGGAAAAGTCTGCCTGTTACTGTCTACATTGTATTAATTGCACAGTGTATTTTAATTTAATTGTTATGCAGGAAAGAGATATTTGTTTTATTTTATTCAAGAAGCATTTTTATTCTATATATGCAGGCAGTTTATTTTTATGTCATTTGTTTTATACATTTTGATATTGTGCAGACCTCTGTTAATAAAGGAACCTGTGTGACATTTGGCACGAGGCTTTGTATTAAAACTGACTGTTTTTTTAAGGGTTTGCCTCAGAAAAAAATGAAGCTAACAGAGATGCTAACAGAGATGCTAACAGAGATGCTAACAGAGATGCTATGCTATAATGCTTTGGGGGAAACCCCAATTATGGCACAGAAAAAATATCGATATATATCGAGTATCAACATTCAGCTAGAAAATATCGAGATATGACTTTTGGTCCATGTCGCCCAGCCCTAGTTGTCCCCTCACTCGTCCTCTAACGTCCCAGTTCCCCGGCTCACCTTCTCGTTGACGATGCTCTTGCCGTCCCAGGCCCAGCCCCGCTTGGTGAAGTAGTTGACGGTGGCGAACTCGATGAGGGCGGAGAAGACGAAGGCGTAGCAGACGGCGATGAACCAGTCCATGGCCGTGGCGTAGGCCACTTTGGGCAGAGAGTTCCGGGCGCTGATGCTCAGCGTCGTCATGGTGAGGACGGTCGTCACGCCTGGGGGGACATGCAAGAACCGTCAGGGAGACTTTACAACACCCCTTAATGCTTCCCTCTAAAACCTCTTTAGTTAAACCTCTCCGGGCTCAAGGAGGTCTTAGCTTATATTAAACTTGAAAAGATCAGGTTCTCACTTTCAAGCTCCGGCAAAGCCTTTGACAAAACCTGGCAGCCTTTCATAAATTATTTAAACAGGACTAACATTCACCCTGAAAATAACTGAAAAGGAAATAATTAGAAATTAATGGACCAGATACTTTTATTTTCTCATTTCATTTAGCTACTTATCTATTCATTATTTCTTGTTTTTGTTTTATTTTTGATTTGGGTAGGGAGGGTTGACAGATAATACAGGGTTGTTGGATGTACTGGAGTTGAGGGGGGATGAGGGAGGATGACATCCCCCCTGAAATAAAAACAGTCCAAATCATCCCCCCTGAAATAAAAACGGTCCAAATCATCCCCCCTGAAATAAAAACGGTCCAAATCATCCCCCCCTGAAATAAAAACGGTCCAAATCATCCCCCCTGAAATAAAAACGGTCCAAATCATCCCCCCCTGAAATAAAAACGGTCCAAATCATCCCCCCCTGAAATAAAAACGGTCCAAATCATCCCCCTGTAAAACTGCCATCCCTCCTTTCCATCCCTTATGTCATTTCATCAATGAATGTGGTTTTACTGCTATTTCAACATTTAGAGTCCTCACCAGAAAAATAACACCAGAAAAATAACTTATTTGACAATTTTCACCTGTTTCAAGTAAATTTTCACTTGAAATAAGTAGAAAAATCTGCCAGTGGGACAAGATTTATCTTCTTATTACAAGCAAATAAATCTTGTTCCACTGGCAGATTTTTCTACTTATTTCAAGTGAAAATCTACTTGAAACAGGTGAAAATTGTTGTTTTTTCCAGTGATGAGTCTTGTTTTAAGTGTAATGAGATTTTTTTAACTAAAATGAGACATTTTAACTAGAAATAAGACAAATATTCTTGTTAAGATTGTGAGTTTTTGCAGTGATCCATGTTACTTATCCTGTGAAGGACAGAGTCATATTGATAAGTTCAGAAAAGTGTTTTTTATTGTTGTGTTTTGATGTATTTGATGTAAGCCCAGTGGATATTTAAAGCTTACAGAAGGCTGCATTTAACTGCTGCTATGTCATTCCTGCAGTATTTCTGCAGGTGTTTTGGTCACTGCTATTATTTGTAATATATTATATTATTTGTAATCAGCACAAATTATCTGTCCCCATATGAATAAAATCCACCACCCCCCTGATTTATTTTTACAACTCAAGTACTGGTTGTTGGAAGCCGTTCTGGCTTATGTTAAGATTTCGGTTGTTTACTATTGTAGCACCTTCTACACAACAATTGCCAAGGGAAACGCTCTGTCACCTTGAACTGTTTATTGAATTATGTTGATTGTTTCTGTATGTGAACTGAAAAAATAAATAAATAAAAGGATTTGTTAAAAAAACAAACCTCTCTGTCAGGTGTGATGCATGAACATACCACCTTTATTTTAGTTGCAGGTTGTAAAGGAATGTTTAGGAGTAAACTGCCTCAAATGAACAAGAGCCTGATCCTGAAGCTGCAGCGGCGGCTAACGCTACGCCTTCGCGGTGGACGTAAAAGGATAATGTGCTTTCCCTTTCATGTCCCGTCCCACCCGTGAACGCTAGACTCGTAGTGAAGACCACCTAAACCGAGACCAAGACCAGAGAGAATCAAGACCAAGGGCCAATCCCAATGTTCACCCTACCCACTACCACTCCACCCTCAAAATGAAGCCACAGGCGTAGGGCTTTGTAATGTTCCCTAGGGATTGGGACACCACTTATGTCACTGTGTGGTTTACGTTCGGGTACGTAAGCGGTCCTGGGCATTTCACGGATTTTTGTGAGATCAGGTTGAAAACGTTGCAGCTTCACATAGAAAGTGGGCAAAAACACGCAAACACATAAGGGAACTTACAATTTTTTAAAATACTATTATCAATCTACAATATCTAGGCCAGGGGTCGGCAACCCACGGCTCTAAAGCCGCATGCGGCTCTTTAGCGCCGCCCTAGTGGCTCCTCAAGCTTTTTCAAAAATGTTTCACCTTTTTTTCCTTTTTTTCTCTTTCTTTCTCTTTTTTTCTTCTTTTTTTCCTTTTTTTCTTCCTTTTTCCTTTCCTTTTTAATCTCGACATTTCAACTTTTTTCTCGACATTTCGACTTTTTTCTCGACATTTCAACTTTTTTCTCGACATTTCGACTTTTTTCTCAACATTTCAACTTTTTTCTCAACATTTCGACTTTTTTCTTGACATTTCGACTTTTCTCGAAATTCTGACTATTTCCTAGACATTTCGACTTTTTTCTCAACATTTCGACTTTTTTCTCAACATTTTGCCTTTCACCATTTGCCTTCATTCTAATACAAGACTTTTCATTTTTTGCAGCTCCAGACAGATTTGTTTTTGGTCCAATATGGCTCTTTCAACATTTTGGGTTGCCGACCCCTGATCTAGGCCATTCAAGCCGCGCCATGTGGAGAAACTGGGACGTTAAGCCTGATTTTTGGTTCCACGTTAAATCGACACAGAGCCTACGCCGTAGGGTAGGCGGCGGCGCGCGCCATACGGCGTAGGCTCTGCGTTGGTGTAACGCGGAACCATAAATCAGCCATTATTCTGGCGAGATCTGAAAAAACTTCGCAACAACGAGCAAGCGAGTGATTATGTACATTTACTGAGTGAATATTATGAAAGTAAAATATATATTTCTCTCTAGAAATGTAATCAAAATGCATTTTTATTGATTTTATTCACTAAAAAATGAGAAATGTTTTTTTGTTTGATTTAGTCCGCAAATGATGACGTTATGTCCACTAGCCCTCGTTGTGTCCACTAGCCCTCGTTGTGTCCACTAGCCCTCGTTGTGTCCACTAGCCCTCGTTATGTCCACTAGCCCTTGTTACGTCCACTAGCCCTCGTTATGTCCACTAGCCCTCGTTATGTCCACTAGCCCTACATGCAAAGAGGAATTGGGACACCAGTACCCTCACGGGAACGCGCAAAATTTAGGGGCGCAAAATTGGGACTGGGCCTAAGACTAGTTCAGCTCCAGACCAAAAAGAAACCTATTTATGTCCTGATCCTGCTCCTCCTAATTTTAGATATTAAAGATGGAAATTAGATTATTTACCATTATAGTTAGAGATGGGCGGTATGGACTAAAAAATGTATCACGTTCATTTCTGGCATTTATCCCGATAACGATAAAAATGACGATAAAAAAAATACCAATTCAACTCCATCTTTGTAACTATAAATCTATCTCATCTTTCTTTTTTTCTTTCTTTCTTTCTTTCTTTCTTTCTTTCTTTCTTTCTTTCTTTCTTTCTTTCTTTCTTTCTTTCTTTCTTTCTTTCTTTCTTTCTTTCTTTCTTTCCTTCCTTCCTTCCTTCCTTCCTTCCTTCCTTCCTTCCTTCCTTCCTTCCTTCCTTCCTTCCTTCCTTCCTTCCTTCCTTCCTTCCCGTACGTATCGTTTTTACCGTACCAGAACCAGATTGTCTGCTGAGCCGGGTTCACTAACGCTTATCAGGATGAATGGAAACAGCACCACAGAGGCGGCACGTGTCTCAGTGACATTCTCCTAAATGGCAGAGGGAACCGGTTCCCTGACCCGGTTCCCTGACCCGGTTCCCTGACCCGGTTCCCTGACCCGGTTCCCTGACCCCCCTTCCTCCCAGTCGGCGTGACCCCCGTCTGCTGGCCTTCTGTACCTGCAGCGCTCAGATAAAGGTTCACCTGTCAGTAGCAGCAATGCTGGCCTCTGCAGAGAGGTCTGGATTTACAGCCCCACCGCGGGGGTTTCAAAGTAAAAGCACCAAAATGTTAGGACACCGCTTTAGGAATATACAACTGATGCATGCTTTATGGTTCTGTACACCGGTACAGAGGTTCTGGAAGGAGATTTGTGAGGATTTATCCACATGGATCAACTACAGAATCCCAGTGTGCCCCACGGTATGTATATTAGGGCACCTGGGAGATATTCAAATGGAACCTAACTGGACACACCGGGTTCTCACTGCCTTATGTATCGCAAAGAAAACCATTCTAGTAAATTGGAAACAAAAGTCCAGTTTATGTATCAACCACTTTAGGAATCTTTTATCAGATCATATTAGTAGTGAGATAATGTCTGCCTCCACTGAACAACATTCGGCTGAATTGCATTCTCTCTGGTCCCCGGTTATTGGCTTCGTTACCTAGTGGGGGCGGGGGTTGGTGATCTCGTAGCCCTTGGGGTTGGGGGTCGGCTTGGGGGGTCTGGGGCCTTTGGTGGCCCCTGGGGGGCGGTGGGTTGGGCCGTGGGGCCCTGTCCCTAGCCGGTGGGGGCCTTGGGGGCCTGTGGGGGGGGTTACCTCATGGCGGTGGGGGGGGCTCGGGCGGGCGCTGCGGCGGGGTGGCACCATTCCCAGGTGTCTATGTCTTATGTTGTCAGTATGAATGGGGGGATGTTGGACCGTTTCCCCCTCCGTCTGGGGGCTCCGGCGGCGCCGGGGGCGCCCGTGGAGGTACGGTGGGGCCCTGGCCCGGCTCGGAGGGCCGGCCCCCGTCTACTGGATGGCCGGTGGTGGAACATGGGTGTCTTACCAGGGTTTGAGACGGGACTCACCGAACACGGTTCTGGCGGGAACCGACTCCCGGTTGAGCCAAAAGGAAACCTGGGACAGGATGACGGTCATGATGCAGGGAAGATACGTCTGGATCACGAAGTAGCCGATCTTCCTCTTCAGGTGGAAGTGAGCCGTCATGACGGTGTATTCACCTGTGGAGACACGGAAACACCTGGATCAGTGGATGGATGATGGATGGATGGATGGATGGATGATGGATGGATGGATGGATGATGAATGGATGATGGATGGATGGATGGATGGATGGATGGATGGATGATGAATGGATGATGGATGGATGGATGGATGGATGGATGGATGGATGGATGATGGATGGATGGATGATGGATGGATGGATGGATGGATGGATGATGGATGGATGGATGGATGGATGACGGATGGATGGATGGATGATGGATGGATGGATGGATGGATGGATGATGGATGGATGGATGGATGATGGATGGATGGATGGATGGATGACGGATGGATGGATGGATGATGGATGGATGGATGATGGATGGATGGATGGATGGATGGATGGATGATGGATGATGGATGGATGGATGATGGATGGATGGATGGATGATGGATGGATGGATGGATGGATGATGGATGGATGGATGGATGATGGATGATGGATGGATGGATGATGGATGGATGGATGGATGGATGGATGATGGATGGATGGATGGATGGATGAATGGATGAATGGATGGATGGATGGGTGATGGATGGATGGATGGATGGATGATGGATGGATGGATGGATGATGGATGGATGGATGGATGGATGGATGGGTGGATGGATGATGGATGGATGGATGGATGGATGGATGATGGATGGATGGATGGATGGATGGATGGATGGATGGATGATGGATGGATGGATGGATGGATGGATGGATGGATGATGGATGGATGGATGGATGGATGATGGATGGATGGATGGATGGATGGATGATGGATGGATGATGGATGGATGGATGGATGGATGGATGATGGATGGATGGATGGATGGATGGATGGATGGATGGATGGATGGATGGATGGATGATGGATGGATGGATGGATGGATGATGGATGGATGATGGATGGATGGATGATGGATGGATGGATGAGGGCAGGATTTCTTGACCATCATTGATCTCCATCTTCAGCAGCATTCATAAGAACTGATGTATTATATTTTGTAGAGAATCCGCTCGCCTGGATTCTTGGACCATTGGATTCTTTCATTTATTTAGCATCTATCATAATAAAATCAGTTTTTCCAGGGACTTTAGTTCATCATATAAGACAAGAAAAACAAGAAAAAAGCCCAATAAATTAATAGATATGTAATAGGAACTGGGAATACTATGAGCTTTTATTTTGGTAACAAAACAACTGTACTTTTAAAGGAAATTATTTTTTATTTTTCATGACGAAACTTCACTTTGGAGAAATTAATAAGCAGATAAAGCAAGAACTAGCAGAAAGAACTAGACAAAAATATGGAGTTCATCTACAGACCACTAGGATCTGGATTCAGACCTGCAGGTTAAAAAGTTCAACTTTACAGCAAAAATAAACACATTTTCAGTCCGGTACTAAACCAGTTCTGGTCTCCAGAATCAAGGTCCCCCTTCCAGGACAACTGTACTGGATGAATATTTTTCTACGTCGTCAGTTAAAAGTTTATAAAACGACACATTTCTGCATCACTAAGGAAGCGGTTCAAGTCTGTGATGTCACAGAGCCGTCAGTGATGTCACCAGTATATCTGAAGGGGGCGGGGCTGCCGGGCTTCCTTGCCCCGCCCCCTTTTGACCATTTATGGAGTTCCTGGGATTGGGGGGCTGAGCCAGTCTGAGTTAAAACCACATCAAGCAGAAGTAACAAAACCTGAGTTTAATTACAAACTAAAAGCTAAATAAGTAAAGTTTCCTGCGTGCGTCGGTGTCACCTCCAGTCCTCCCAACTTCATCGCCCCGCGGCGTTTCGGCCCCCGGGATCTTCATCATCATCTTCCTCCGGCTGCATCTCAAACCTTCACAGGAAACTCAAAGCTCCGCCACAGGAAATCAAAGCAACGCGAGGAGGCAGCAGAATCTGAGGAGGCGGCTTTCATCCCGCCGAGCGTCTTCGGCGACGGCTGCCGGTTCAAACGCCGAGCCGGGAGGTTATTTATATCTTCAGCTCGGGGGAAATAAACCTGCACCTTCCTGCTGCTGCACAAGCTTCACAAGCTCCTCTGACAGCTGCAGTGGCTCTTCAAATTAACAGAGTATAAAAGTTTATGAAATGACTCGGTTAAAGTTCAGATCCTGCACCAAAGTCGACCTGAAAAACTTTTGGTTTTTAAGACTGACACTAAAAACTTTGATCTTGTCTGATTTGATCTCCTGAGAGGAGAAGTTTAGCATCTGCAAGTCGGTAAAAGTACAATAAGTTTAACACATAAATCCAAACAATGAGGTGGAAATCATTCATCATGAAAACTAAGTAATGAAAATCTCAGTACCGGTAGTTATTTATTTAACAAGTCAAAAGTAGGTAAAAACCTTGATGTTGGAGGTAAGTAGGACCATGATGCAACAGTAGCCCCGCCCTCTATCAACATGCTTCTAGTGACTTAGGTTAAGTTGTTCCTCTGAGGTTTCAGATGTTTTTATATTTGAGGACAAAACGAAACATGAGACTGAGACGGGAGGTCGTCACTCCTGACCACGACTCACCTGAACAGGTAGAAACTTGAACAGAACAGAAACATTCATGGAAGAACGTGAACGACATATAAACCCCTTAAATCAGTGATTCTTAACCATAGGGCCGCAGCCCAAACTTGGGCCGCAAGCGCCACCTAGAGGGCTGCAAAAAAATTCTGTTTTGTACGTGTGGGCCGCGGGACTGCATAGCAACTCCCGACCACATGGTGGCGCTAATGCATTAGTCAGTTGTTACTTTAACCAGGTCCATAAATGAGGAGAAGAAGACACTCAGGGCCAAATCCACAAAGAACAGATTGCGCCCACAAATAGCGCTGTGAATTGCGCCGCATTTGCGCCCGCAATTTGCCCCGCTTTAAGGTCCTATTCACAAAAGATTTTGCTCTAATGATATGCCGGCGCAAACACGCCCATAAAGTTTTGCAGCTGAGTGCAATTTTCCCTTGTCTGAGTAAGTGAGCGGAGCTCTTTCCAGCAGGCCCGGTTCTACGAGGGTGCATAAGCATTGCACCCTCAGTTTATGTGTTTGCATGCTCAGTTGAAAACACGAAAAGAAAACTGACAAATGCGCGCGCGTCAGCCTGGTTTATGGTTCCGCGTTAAATCGACGGCGTAGGATACGCGGCGACGCGCACCGTACATTCGCATCCCCGCGTGTCCTACGTCGTAAGCTCTGCGTTGGTGCAACGCGGAACCATAAACCAGCCAGTGTCCGTCACTCATCTGCCTCCAGCAGTTTCCTGCACCAGCAAGACGCTGCTCTCTGCTGCTCCGTTAACAAAGTAACGATGGATATTCGGAAGTGGGTCAAGCACAACCACGCCAGCAAGTTTACAGGACTGTCTCAGAAAATTAGAATATTGTGATAAAGTCCTTTATTTTCTGTAATGCAATTAAAAAAAAAACAAAAATGTCATACATTCTGGATTCATTACAAATCAACTGAAATATTGCAAGCCTTTTATTATTTTAATATTGCTGATTATGGTTTACAGTTTAAGATTAAGATTCCCAGAATATTCTAATTTTTTGAGATAGGATATTTGAGTTTTCTTAAGCTGTAAGCCATGATCAGCAATATTAAAATAATAAAAGGCTTGCAATTTTTCAATGATTTTTAATGAATCCAGGATGTATGACATAAGCTAATGAAATGTCAAATGTTAAGAGGCTGTGCGCATTTACGCACAAGGCACAGCACCGGTAACTTCATTAACACCGGATCGGGATCAGATCAGGATCTGACGGTAATTCATGTTCTGTGTTTTGCTAAACACACCTACAGATCAGCTGTTAAACACACACATTGTAGATTTATATGTTTATATGGTGGAATTGTTTGTAATAAAGCAGCCCCTTACTGTATGGATGAATCCAGAGCTCCGTCCTGTTATTTTTATTTTTAAATCCGAGATAAGTCCACAACCCCACTTGATCTGACTGTTTACAGTCATGTCTGAATGTAGATTTCACCCTTAGTATCATTCAGTATCACACAGGCTTGAATGATATTGAAGAGAGAGAGAAACAGAGACAGACGGGGAGTGAGGAGTGAGTTTGCGCGCAGTTAATACACGCTTCGAAAAGACGGTATTTGCTCCACTATTTTTGCGTGTGGCAAATAGCGCTGGCCTTTGTGAATTAGTTTGTGGTGCAATTCGCCCTTTGCAGGTGCTTTGTGAATTAGACGCTCTCTTTTTGTCTCATTTGCACCGGTTTAGCGGCCGCAAAAGCCGCGCAATCCTTTTGTGGATTTGACCCTCAGTACGCTAACACGATGGAGCAATATTTAAAACAGAAAAATGAAGACGACAACCCCCTGAAAGTAAATTTTTGTGTAAATGGATGGATGGATGGATGGATGGATGGATGAATGGATGGATGGATGATGGATGATGGATGGATGGATGGATGGATGGATGATGGATGATGGATGGATGGATGGATGGATGGATGAATGGATGGATGGATGGATGGATGGATGGATGGATGATGGATGGATGGATGGGGTCTGGTCGTGGGACCGGGTTTTGACCCGGTACCTGCTGGTTCTGGTTCTGGTTCTGGTTCTGGTTCTGGTTCTGGTTCTGGTTCTGGTCCTACTCACCGGTGCTGGACCGGATGGTCTCCTTGCCGACCGTCTGGCCCACCAGGTCGTACTGGTTCAGTCTGGATCCGTCGGCCGCCACGTCCACCGACTGGGACGCGTTCCTGGTCCAGATGTAGGTGACCTCCGTCTTGGTGTAGGCGTCTGTGGAGACGGGAACCAGTTACCATGGCAACACCATACCAACACCATAGCAATACCATAGCAACACCATAGCAACGCCATAGCAACACCATAGCAACACCATAGCAACGCCATAGCAATACCATAGCAACACCATGGAAACGCCATAGCAACACCATAGCAACACCATAGCAACGAGTTGGAGACAGGATGGAGACAGGATCCAGGAAGCGGTCCTGGGAAACCGAACCGATATCCGTCCCGTTGACCAACCCGGAGACTTCACCAGTGTTACCGCAGCAGCTGGTACTGATGCTGCGTGTGATGTCATCAGTTGTTGCTAGGCTACAGACACAACATCCCCGGGCGTTTCTAGCCGTCGCCGGCGGTTACCATCACAGAAAACTGAACGTTGGATTTGTTTCATGGACCTGGTCTCTCAAGGATCAGGATCTGGTCTCTGACACTTACAGCTGCCGAACTTGAGGGGACAAGAGTGGGAGTCCATGGGGAAATCCTCCAGGTGCATTGGACACTCAGCTTGAACCGTCAACCTGCAGGAGACACAAGAGACACCGGTCAGAGACGTTCAGGCGTAGAAGAAGACCTCTGGTCTGCAAGGAGACTTCCCTCCTCGTCCTCATTTGTTGTAACGGTTCTCAAGGTTTGAGGTTAATTAACCTTTAAACTTGTTTTTGTCCTTATGAGGCTGTCACATGCTTTGTAAACAGATGTCACAAACAGCCACTTCCCAATCTACTCAGGGTCTTGGTTCAATCACTCTACTGTAGTGTCATGACTCAATCACACGTTATCACTTCCACCCATTGTCTACTGTTCGCTGTTCACTGTCCATATACGGTCAGTTCCTGTCAAGTTTCTCAATAAAACCATCATGCAGGAGGAGGGTACTTTGGGAAGCATTTCTGTAGCCCCTGTTGCTCTGCTCTCCCCCTTCTGCAGAAGTGCGTTAAAACCATTCCAGGCAGTCTCTGTTGTCTTTCCTCGTTAGGAATTTATGTAATGTTGATTTCGACCTAACATTTTCTGGTGCCGAAACCCGGGACCCAAGATCTGTGGCGTCAGGACGACGTGGGATCAAGTGGCCGCTTAAAACTGTCGACAGCCGTTCCGATTTCAGCGACGAGGCCATGGTCCTGCGCCAATCCGAGGTCCGGTAACGGGTCCCCGTCGAGCCAGGACTGGACCTAGGGACTGGTAAGAGAAACTCCTCTCGATAAATACCTGGGGTATTAAATATGTTAAAGTATTTTATGGTAAAATACGAGGGTCTGGAACCCACTGTAAAGTCAGGGACTTAAAAGTAATGTTATGGAAAAAACGAGAGGAGGTTTCTATTGGAATGGCTTTTTGTCTAATGTTTGTTTTTGTCTAATGTTTTTGTCTAATGTTCATGATTGAAACTGTTTTTTGACAATGTTGCGGTTTCCAAAATTATGAAGTAAAGTTTCCATTGTTCACTAAATTAATCAGCGCTAAAACCAAACTGTCAAAACGGAAACCTATGAGCTGAAAGAAAATTAAGAAAGTCAAAAAGATCGCTAAAATAACAAATAAATGGTTAAACTAAAACTTATTGCGAACCTAAAGTAATTTCCAAAAGACTCTTAGTCGACGGGAGACGTCCCTAAAAATAGGTAAAAAAAGACTGTGGAAAAATATTGTGCGAAATAATATACGGAACTTAAAAGATTAAAATAAAGTAATTTAAGGCTAAAAGCAAAACTGATTAAACGTTCAAAATGGGAAATTGGTGGAAAGTAGAGAAAAAGGAGCTGCTGCAAAGCTGCAGCAGGGCCAAAGGTCATGGTGTGGTGTGTGTGTGTGTGTGTGTGTGTGTGTGTGTGTGTGTGTGTGTGTGTGTGTGTGTGTGTGTGTGTGTGTGTGTGTGTGTGTGTGTGTGTGTGTGTGTGTGTGTGTGTGTAAGCGCGCTCCGTTGCCTGTCTGGCTGCGTGTTCACAGGAAGCTGCATGGGTGAGAGGCCTGTTGAATCCTGAGAGGGAAGTGATCTTCTCATTTTGGGACTAGATGTCCATGGGTTGAGTGTTGAATTTCCTATGGGCCTCTCTGTTGACGTTTTTGTTAAAATGATACAAATGACTGGCTTCTTTAGATGGTGTGATCTGTGTCTGACGAGGGAGACTTTTTGTCTGCTGGACAACACAAAAGCTTCAGAGGACGTTTTGTTTGGTGTTTAAGTGAGAAGCTCCCATCTTGGAAAAGATATAGAAGTGAAGTAATAAAGTCTTTTTGAATCATTCTAAGCCCTGAATGCAGGCGTAGTGACGTAGAATTGTCAAATTAGTTTAATTCACCGTTCCAATGGTTGCAGATTACTTTTGTAATACAGTATTTGGCCCGGTCTTTGTGCGTTTTGATCGTATGAAAATGTAACAATAAGTTATTGTTTATACATATATAAGTTCACTAAGAACTATTGTTTTACATTGCAGGAGAGTTGCTGCATGCACAGTTTTGTGTGTGAGGCACCCGAGCATGAACGGTTGGGACCGTTATGTGATTAACCGTTTTGTCACTGGACCGTTATGTTATTAACTCATGTGTTGTTACTCTAATAAAAACCATAACCCACTTGGGTTGAAATAAGAAAATTCTGTAGTCCTTGACTAAGATAGGAGACAGAATTTAACGGGTTTTGCCACACCAAGTAATCTAATCTAAGGTGACGGCGGGGGGATCTGAGGGACATAGAGATAACCGACCCTAGAGAATCATTAAGTTAGACCCCCGACCTGCCAGGGTGCAAAGGTCAAGAAGTGGGAGAACCACTTATCTGGGGAGAGGTCAGGACTCTGGCAGCCCTGACCCTTCCAGGGAAAGGTAAAGAAGAAGAGGATAATGACAACGAGACCTCTATCCCTGTTGAAATCCAACTCAAATTCTAGTTGACATGCAAACCAATACCTGTTCCCCCTGGTGGCTAAATTGAGCCATGGGAAGTCCCATGTCTCAACAGGAGGGAGGCAAGGTATAGTACACAAAGTATAAGTATCAATACCTGGAACCGGTTTGGTGGAAAAGGTGTAACTGAGACCTCCGTCCACAAGGCCTGGTTCACATCATTGAGGTTCCAAACTTCCAGACTCATAACGAGCCAGAATCTGTTTACCTGGGTTTTTTAATAAAGAGAATAAAGAAGCTAGCAGCACCTCATGGTGTAGAGCAGCGTGCCGTCCTCCATGATGCGCAGCAGCTTGTTGGGCATGGTCATGTTGTGGGCCACCGACTTCTTGCCGTTGTGGAAGAAAGTGTCGGGCGTCCAGATCTTGCTGGCCATCAGGTTGTTGAGCGGCAGGATGTTCATGGGCCCGTGGAACTTCAGACGCTCGTCCTTCCAGCTCTGCCGGAAGAATACGTCCACCGTGTACTCCTGTGGGGGAGAGGGGGAGGGGCTTAGTGAGGGGGAGGGGCTTAGTGGTGAGGTGGGACAGAGGGGGAGGGGCTTAGTGATGAGGTCATCGTTCACGCCCCGCCGCGGGCGTGGCCTGAACACAAACGCACCTCGGCCGAGTCTTTGACGCGAATGAGCGTTTTATTTACATCCTTCTAACTTTCTGAACGTTGTTCAGACGACCTCAGTGATCAACTGCAGAGGACATCCATCCATTATCCATCCATCCATATGTCCATCTATCTGTCCATCCATCCATCCATCCAACCAACCATCCATCCATCTCATCCATCCATCCATCCATCTTTCTATCCATCTATCATTCCATTCATTCATTCATCCATTCATCCATCTTTCCATCCATCTATCATCCATCCATCATCCATCCATCCATCTATCATCCATCCATCATCCATCCATCCATCCATCATCCATCCATCATCCATCCATTCATCCATCCATCATCCATCCATCCACCCATCCTTCATCCTTCCATCAATCCATCCATCCATCTTTCTATCCATCCATCCATCCATCCATCCATCCATCCATCCATCCATCCACCCATCCTTCATCCATCCATCATCCATCCATCCATCCATCCATCCATCCATCCATCCATCATCCATCCATCCATCCATCCATCCATCCATCCATCCATCCATCCACCTCCTCCAACCCTGGATCCAGACCTTCAGAATCAGGGACCAAGAGCAGTCCAGACCCAGTCCAACCTTGCACAAAAATACTATTAATAAACTATTTAAAATTCTATTCTTGATCATTACCTTTGTAAAAAGTGTCAGGATTTGACATTTTCCTGTTTTATTTTGAAGCCCATGTCTTTGTGTTTAATTCTGTCTAGACCTTCCTGTCCCCATCTGCCCTGATCGTCTACACTTGTGTCTCGTTACCTTTGTGTAGATCTGGTCTTGTCTTTCCCCTGGTCCCTGCTGGTCCGGACTGTTTCTACCTCCATGTTTCCAGTCAGGTTTTTGTAATTTATACAATTCTTGTTCATGTCTTGGTTTTTGTATCCTGCTCAGCAGCATTTTTTGTTTTCTTTGAGTTAATAAATCACAGTTTTTGGGAACTCCTGCATCTGGGTCCTACTACAACCTCCCTGCCAGAACGGACCAGCCATCATGGACCCAGTGGGAGAAAGTTTTGCCTTTTGGAAATTCTGCTTCCAGGAAGGAAGAAAAAAAAGGCCCTGTTGGCAGGAGCCAGATTCAACCTTCCGGGGATCACGCCTGGCTTTAGGTGGGGCCAAGAGCGGTCAGGCCATCTTCTCGCAGAGATGGGAACAATGTCGGCGTTTTTGGTTTTCTTTGAGTTAATAAATCACAGTTTTTGCTCCTGCTCTCCTGCTTTCCTGCTCTCCTGCATCTGGGTCCTCACTACAACCTTCATGACAAAAAGTTGTTAGAGGAGCTTGAGGCTCCTTTTTAGAAATGAGACTCTCTAGCGCCACCCTTCACCACGACGGTCGTTGGGGGTACTGCAGCCAACAGTGAAGCCGGCACGGGAGAACGGGGAGAACGTGCATGCAGCGTCATGTGACGTCACATCCACAGGACAGCGCGGGAAATTCGGGACCGAATTGCAGCACATTTTGCAGCACACAGCCTGTTCAAGGCAAAGGAGAGATACACTAGAGGGCTCATTCTTTTTGGTTTGGAACGCTTCATCTGACATTATTACTAGAAAACTTAAAACGTATACGGATTTTTTTCATAAATCCTGCCACAATCCGGCCTCAAGCTCCTTTAAAGAACTCAGTATTAGTTGATAGAAGCTCATTTAACATGAACTATACGTCATTACGACCACTGGTGCATGTAAACCTGGTCTTGACCGCCCCTCCATCCCCTCATCCCCCCGTCCTCCCCGTCCCCCGTCCTCGGCCTCAGGTGCAGCTGGTTGCGTGACTGCACTGCGTCCAGATGTGACGCCGGGTCGGTTCTGACCCGTCAGCGCCAGCTGCTGCCTGAGGCGACTGCCAGACGGAGTTTCCATCAAAATCCTGGAGACGTTTCCCTTCGTCGCAGTTCAGACACGTCTCCTGCTGGTCCCCACTCGTTCTCACAGGAGCCACGAGTTTCAGTTACTAGTCCTGGTTTCAGTTCTACTAGTCCTGGTTTCAGTTCTACTAGTCCTGGTTTCAGTTACTAGTCCTGGTTTCAGTTCTACTAGTCCTGGTTTCAGCTCTACTAGTCCTGGTTTCAGTTCTACTAGTCCTGGTTTCAGTTACTAGTCCTGGTTTCAGTTCTACTAGTCCTGGTTTCAGCTCTACTAGTCCTGGTTTCAGTTCTACTAGTCCTGGTTTCAGTTACTAGTCCTGGTTTCAGTTCTACTAGTCCTGGTTTCAGTTACTAGTCCTGGTTTCAGTTACTAGTCCTGGTTTCAGATCTACTAGTCCTGGTTTCAGTTCTACTAGTCCTGGTTTCAGTTCTACTAGTCCTGATTTCAGGTTTACTAGTCCTGGTTTCAGCTCTACTAGTCCTGGTTTCAGTTCTACTAGTCTTGGTTTCAGTTCTACTAGTCCTAGTTACAGTTACTAGTCCTGGTTTCAGTTACTAGTCCTGGTTTCAGTTACTAGTCCTGGTTTCAGTTTTACTAGTCCTGGTTTCAGTTCTACTAGTCCTGGTTTCAGTAACTAGTCCTGGTTTCAGTTACTAGTCCTGGTTTCAGTTACTAGTCCTGGTTTCAGTTCTACTAGTCCTGGTTTCAGTTCTACTAGTCCTGGTGTCAGTTCTACTAGTCCTGGTTTCAGGTTTACTAGTCCTGGTTTCAGCTCTACTAGTCCTGGTTTCAGTTCTACTAGTCCTGGTTTCAGTTCTACTAGTCCTGGTTTCAGTTCTACTAGTCCTGGTTTCAGTTACTAGTCCTGGTTTCAGTTCTACTAGTCCTGGTTTCAGTTCTACTAGTCCTGGTTACAGTTACTAGTCCTGGTTTCAGTTACTAGTCCTGGTTTCAGTTACTAGTCCTGGTTTCAGTTACTAGTCCTGGTTTCAGTAACTAGTCCTGGTTTCAGTTACTAGTCCTGGTTTCAGTTACTAGTCCTGGTTTCAGTTACTAGTCCTGGTTTCAGCTCTACTAGTCCTGGTTCCAGTTCTACTAGTCCTGGTTTCAGTTCTACTAGTCCTGGTTTCAGTTACTAGTCCTGGTTTCAGTTCTACTAGTCCTGGTTTCAGGTCTACTAGTCCTGGTTTCAGTAACTAGTCCTGGTTTCAGTTCTACTAGTCCTGGTTTCAGGTCTACTAGTCCTGGTTTCAGTTCTACTAGTCCTGGTTTCAGTTACTAGTCCTGGTTTCAGCTCTACTAGTCCTGGTTCCAGTTCTACTAGTCCTGGTTTCAGATCTACTAGTCCTGGTTTCAGTTCTACTAGTCCTGGTTTCAGTTCTACTAGTCCTGGTTTCAGTTCTACTAGTCCTGGTTTCAGTTACTAGTCCTGGTTTCAGCTCTACTAGTCCTGGTTTCAGTTCTACTAGTCCTGGTTTCAGTTCTACTAGTCCTGGTTTCTACTAGTCCTGGTTTCAGCTCTACTAGTCCTGGTTTCAGTTCTACTAGTCCTGGTTTCAGTTCTACTAGTCCTGGTTCCAGTTCTACTAGTCCTGGTTTCAGTTACTAGTCCTGGTTTCAGTTCTACTAGTCCTGGTTTCAGTTCTACTAGTCCTGGTTTCAGGTCTACTAAATGTGATTGTTTACCGGCGGAGAACTGTTCTGGTTCTGATCTTCAACCTGCAACCTTTGCCGGGTCGTTCCTGGTCAGGAACCGTTCCGTTCCCCCCACCGCTGAAGCGTGATAAAATCCTTCATGATTAAACACGTGTCGGATCTCCGGAGCTGGACGGAGATGATCAGATATCATTTTTAATAACACACATTGGACCGGTTTAGTTTCCCTTGGCAACAGGACAAGAAGCACGTAAACCTGACACCATTCATGTCTCCGTCTACCTGCACCGTGATGGAGAGAATAAAGAAACCAGCAGGAGAGTCTGGTCCTGGAGCTGCCGGGTTTAAACACTACAAGTTCATGGTTTTCATATTTCTACCAAATCTAAATCCATTCAGGATCTTTTTAAGCTTCATTGTTACGTCCGACGGCGATCAGTCACAAGAACCATCATCAGGTCTTAAACATCCGTCTGTAGAGAGTCTGTAACGGACCAATGGGGGTCCAGCGGCTGCTCCGGCCCTGGAAACCCATCCGGACCGCTTTAATGTCTTCCAACGGTCCGGTTTCCCTCAACTCTGGAGGTCCTGAAGGCAACGCAGTCCTCAGGTGTCTCCTAAACCAATCCAGACCCGACCGAAGCAGCCCCTTCTGCAGGCGCTGGTCCCCAAGGGTCCCCATGGGTCCCAGTGGGTCCCGATGGGTCCCAGTGGGTGCACATGGGTCCCCATGGGTCCCCATGGGTCCCCGTAGGTGCACATGGGTCCCCATAGGTCCCCTTGGGTCCACATGGGTCCCCGTGGGTGTACATGGGTCCCCTTGGGTCCCCGTGGGTGCACATGGGTCCCCTTGGGTGCACATGGGTCCCCTTGGGTCCCCGTGGGTGCACATGGGTCCCCTTGGGTTCCCGTGGGTGCACATGGGTCCCCGTGGGTCCCCTTGGGTCCCCGTGGGTGCACATGGGTCCCCTTGGGTTCCTGTGGGTGCACATGGGTCCCCGTGGGTCCCCTTGGGTCCCCGTGGGTGCACATGGGTCAAGACCCATGCTTGTACTGTTTAGCCAGGCCCAAGGGAACTCTGGGTAATAGCGGGGTTCCCGTGGGAACATCACTCTTAGAGGAGCCGGTCGTGGAGAGGGAGGTCTGGACCGTTCTGATTAGACCAGAGACCCAGAACCAGAGGGTGGCTTTATCTAACAACCTGGACTAGACTAGACTATAATGGACTGGACTGGACTAGAATGGACTAGACTGGACTATAATGGACTGGACTAGACTAGACTGGACTAGACTAGACTATAATGGACTGGACTGGACTAGAATGGACTAGACTGGACTATAATGGACTGGACTAGACTAGACTGGACTAGACTAGACTAGACTAGACTAAAATCGATGTCCCCCGATGGGACAGTTTTTGCCGGATAGACAATAGACTCCTGGAAACATTGGAGGCCGTTGTGTTTGGCGATCCTGTCTGTCGAGGACGTTGAAGATGCTTCATAATTGGATTTATGATAGCAGGATTTCTGCTAATTGGAGTGGGGGGATTCCTAGTCTATCGACAAACGCGTAAGTCGTCGACAGCTGTTTTGGCCCTTTCTGAGCTGCCGGACGAGGCTGAGGGGATAAGCTCTGCGACCAACACTCAGACTCTAACGTTGGGAGAGCAAAACCGCAAGCTGGATGTGATTCTTGAACAGAATCACAGATAGCGGCGGTTTTTGAGCTCATTGGCAAGATGGATAAGACCTTGGAGAAGTTGGAAGCTCGGCTTGGCGGGAATTGACCACAAATTCGTCTGTTTGGAGTCGCCATTGAGGAACCAGAGACTGAAGGCAGACGGAAAATTACTGGAATCCGCCTGTTACTTTTCAATACAATTGTTGATTCTATAATCTGACCTTGACAGAGCAGCTTGGCCGGCTGCTCCAGTCACAATCTCCCTGGTGGAATGTAAACAAGGTGACTCTGCCCCCACTAGCCCTCCCTCTCCCAGGAACATCTGTGGACCTGTTTCAGAACTGATAACATCAAGGACAAGGAGTAGCTCTGGGGCGAAGTTTCACAGACTTTCCGCTCACACACACACACACACACACTTCCTGATAACCACACTTCCCTCCAAAGTCAACGCCTTCCTCGGCCCCCCCTCTTATCAACCCCCCCCAACACAGTCAACAGGTTTGAGAGCCGCGCCAATGGCGCGGTGCTCACTTGGGGTACTGTGCCGGGATCCCCCCGCCCCTAGAACCACCCCCCCCCCCACACACACACATGTGCAAGTCTTGTGATGAGGATGTTAAATTTGTCATGTTGCTTTCTGCGCTGAGGTGTTTCTTTGCACTTTCACACTGTGTATTCATACACAGTGTGAAGATGCCTTTTTTTCCCTCCCCCATCCCCAATGTCATCCTTTCTCTGATCTGATTTCGCCAGTTGACTCATGTCTCATGTTGTTATTTGTTTTGTCTGTTGTCTTGATGGGTTGTACTGGTCCAAATTTCACGGTGCTGGGACGTCAGCCCAGGGACATAAAGGCTTTCTGATTCTGATTCTGATTCTGAACTAAACTAGACTAGAATGGACTAGACTAGACTAGACTGGACTGGACTGGACTGGACTGGACCAGCCCCCTTCCTCGTGGACGTCGTGGATGTCGTGGACCTAGCAGACGTCGTGGACGTCGTGGACGTCCCGAGACGGTGTAACACTTGCCATATCGGTGTCGGACACGGGTCCAAAGCTGGTCACGTAGATGTCCGTCTTCACCTCCGTCACTCGGTCTGCAGAGACAAGGAGACAAGGAGACGAGAGACGACATCAGAGATGCTAACGCTAAGTGGCTAAGTCCTGACCAATCAGAGAGCTCAGACTCCCAATTAGGGGCGGAGCTTACACCTTGATTGACGTGCAAGTAGAATGAAGGTAGAGAGTAAATCTGACGTATTCTCGAATATTTCAGGTGTTTTCTTTTGTCAACCAAATCTCCAAACACCTCTTTGTACGGAAGAGTACCAGGGCCATGCAGGAGAAAACATATTTGAGAGGGGAACACTGCGCACTTCGAGAAAATAGTTGAAACGTCGAGATTAATGTTGAAATAAAATTTTGTGAATAAAGTCGAAATTTCAAGAATAAAGTCGAAATGTCGAGATAAATGTTGAAATTCAATTTCAAGAATAAAGTCGAATTGTCGAGATAAATGTTGAAATACAATTTCGAGAAAAAAGTTGAAATGTTGAGATTAATGTTGAAATACAATTTTGTGAATAAAGCCGAAATTTCGTGAATAAAGTCGAAATTTCAAGAATAAAGTTGAAATGTCGAGATAAATGTTGAAATACAATTTCGAGAAAAAAGTCGAATTGTCGAGATAAATGTTGAAATACAATTTCGAGAAAAATGTCCAAATGTTGAGATTAATGTTGAAAATCGATATTTCGAGAATAAAGTCGAAATTTCACCCTTTTTCTCAACTTTTCAATTCTATTCGGGAAATTTTTACTATTTTCCTCGACATTTCAACTTTTTTCTCGACATTTTGACTTTTTTTCTCGAAGTGCATAATGTAAATATAATTTTAATTTTTCTCCTGCCTGGCCCTAATCCTCCTGGCAGGAAGCAGCAGCCTGGCGGTGGAGGGATGGATCCCTGGTCCAGCTGCCCCCCCTCAATCCCCCAGGGACCCGGGACCGACCCCTGGTCCAGCTGTCCCCCCTCAACCCCCCCCGCCGGGGGTCTGAACCAGAACCGTCTGTCTGGCTGGAATCAGCTCTCATGTCTGCAGGCGTCACAGCTGAGGCATCATGCTGCTTAGAACTGTCTTTTTACACACTTGCAGAGGATTTGTTTTTAACTTTTAGCTGGGAGCTAATTTCACAAATCAGCTCCTGGTTTGACCTCCGTCGTGGTCCTCAGTCCTGGTTCTGAACACCCGGGTCTGGTCCTGGTTCTGAACACCCGGGTCTGGTCTGGCTTTTTATTTAACCATATCCTTCCTCGGATGTCTTTTTTGTTCAGATTTGTGCAAATAAAACAACCCTCCAACATCTGGTCCGACATTAAAGACTGTTTAATCACTAAATCCTCCACTTTTAAAGCTAATTTCAGTTTTAAATCCATCGAAAATATCAAGACTGAGTTCTTTTTGAGAACCACAAGGTTTTTGAGGAGAAACGTTCAGATCGTCTTCCCAAATGGTCCATTTTGGGCCGATCCCTCCCATCTACGACTGCGTATACTAAAAGTGCACATACACTCAAAAGCCGAAAATGCCGGGCAAAAAAAAATCCGGATCAATAAAACCATGTGCACGCAATCTTGCACGCAATGTTCGCTTCATAAATCAAAGTCCAGCTGGAAGGTTGCTCAGCTGAATCCGCCTCATATCCCGCCCTCTACACGCCCACTTCATACCAAAAATGGTATATTTTTGCATATGAATGAGCCTGCTGAGCATGCGCAGTGGCTTCGTGCAGCCTGTTTGGCGTCAGAATGAATGAGAGGGTGTCCAGCCACGGTGCCACTGAATTTCACTGAGATCTGAGATCGAGATGTTGTTGATGAGGAGGAGGACAGGAAAACCACATTATTTGGTGGTCACAGTAAAAGTAGAAAAACAAATAGTATAAAATACAGCGAGTGAGTGGCAGCACGCCGTTGCTGCGCGGAAGGCTGTGAGTGCCCCGGCGCAACAGTGGGGACACACGTCCCCCCGTCTTTTCAAAATCATTTTTTTGTCCCCCCCACTTTTTACAGTTTAAAAACTAACGGTAGGATCAGCCATTAACTGCAAATCACACCCTGTGCGAAGGGCTTGGCAGCCCCGCTTCACCCCCCGCTCCCCCTCCTCCTCTCCCGTCTCCCCTCAGAGCTGCTCAGGGAAGGTTTATGGTTCTGCATTACACCAACGCAGAGCCTACGGCGTAGGTGCGTGTCACTGCGTACCTTACGGCGTAGGCTCTGCGTCGTTTTAACGCAGAACCCTAATTTAGGCTTACACCCGCACGTAAAGGTTTCACGCGTGCGTAAAAGTCATTATATATATAAAAAAATCTGTGTCCCTTTAGGGAAGAAATGAGGGGCTCCGTGGAGCCCCTAAACGCTCTACAAAGCCCCTCATTTGTTCTGTCCTAAAGCGGTGGGTGAAGAGGAGGTTGCAGCAGCAGCAGCACCAGAGTCCTGACTGACTGAGCTTCACACACAGAGGGACACGATCAGCGCTATTTTATTATAAGTCTGATATATGTTGTGATGTGTGATGACATTATTAAGAGTATGACATGAATCTGGCTGCATTTCACCACCTCACAGCCTGCGTCGCCAGTTCCCCGTGTCTTAAGTAAATTCTTACGGGAGGGTCCGAGTTGCCGTAAAGATAAGCAGATTTTTCGGTTAGTTTTTTTCTTTTTAGATCCTAGCCTTTGCGTAGAAGGTGGATTCCGCATCTTTCAAGCCCTTTTTGTGTGCAAGCAAGCTTTATAGATGAGGCCCCTGGTGAATTACTTGACTTGTGAATCTAATATTGTTTTATTCCGTCTGACAGAAACCCGGGACAGGTTCTGGTTTTACGTAAACCTCCCAAACTCTCTCTCTGACTTCGTGGTTAAAACCAGAGACAGGAATAGAGAATAGAATAGAATAGAATGGAATAAACTTTATTGATCCCCCAGAAGAGAAATTCACTTGTATTCTAGTCCTGATTCTCAGGGACCTGGACTGGTTGCTGTTTGTGTCTCTGCCTGTTCCCGTTTCTGTTTGATTGTTTTCTCCCTTGCAGATTCCAAAAGATTGTGTTCCCGTTGTGTTTTCCTGTTTCTCTCATTTCAGACTTGCAGCGGATGTCACCCCCCCCCCCCCCCCCCCCCAAAAAAAAAAAAAAACTAATCTGAAATTCCTCTGAGAACATTGAATTGAATTGAGGGGGCGACATCACTTCCTTTATTTCCCCGTAAATCAAGGATCTCCTCAGCAGCTGCACGGCTGTTAAATGTCACCGGCGCCGTAAAGACAGAACCAGCCATCGCTCCTGCCGTCAAACACGTGAAGACAGAGGTCAGCAACCCCCTGGGACACCCACACCCACAGGATCCCCCCCCCGGGAACCCCCACCCTCGACCCCCGGGACCCCCCCAGACCGGCCCCCCCACCCCCGGGAACAAGCCCCGGTTACATGAGGTTTTTTAATTCGTATTAATTATTCCGATTTAAATAATTCCGAATTCAACTATTTTCCTTCAAGTTTACATGTAAATAGTAATTCTGAATTGAGGTTTACATGGAAACCACGTTTGATGGTCTTTCTCCAATTCCTCTCCAGGTCTGGGGGTTGGGAAGGTTCTGATTGGATAGGGGGGGGACCGGAAGTTAAACTACCGGAAGAAAAACAAGAAAAAAGTCGGAATGTTGAGAAAAAAAGTCGAAATGTCGAGAAAAAAGTCGAATTGTCGAGAAAAAAAGACGAAATGTCGAGAAAAAAGTTGAAATGTCAAAAAAAAAGTCGAAATGTCGAGAAAAAAAAGTCGAAATGTCGAGAAAAAAGTCGAAATGTCGAGAAAAAAAGTCAAAATGTCGAGAAAAAAAGTCGAAATGTCGAGAAAAAAGTCGAAATGTCAAAAAAAAAGTCAAAATGTCAAGAAAAAAAGTCAAAATGTCAAGAAAAAAAGTCAAAATGTCAAGAAAAAAAGTCAAAATGTCAAGAAAAAAAGTCGAAATGTCGAGAAAAAAGTTAAATGTAACCGTGAAATGGCCACGGTTACATGTTTTTTAATTCGGAATTAATAATTCAGAATTAAACTATTTTCCTTGGAGTTTACATGGAAATAGTAATTCTGAATGGAGGTTTCCATGGAAACACGTTTGATGGTCTTTCTCCAATTCCTCTCCAGGTCTGGGGGTTGGGAAGGTTCTGATTGGATAGGGGGGGGACCGGGAGTTAAACTACCGGAAGAAAAACTACCAGAAGTTAAACTACCGGAAGAAAAACTAACTTAGCCGCTGCAACTTTGAAAAGATCACCATTTTGATGTTTCCTGTTTCCATCTGTCCTTTTAATGATTTCTATTTCTTAAATAAATGGTCTCTGCTCTTGACCAGCGTTTACTGCTGCTGCATCTTGAAACTTTGTTAGGAAAACCAGCCCAGTGGAATATAAGATCATGGAGACAGACGGGGAGGGAACGAGCAGAAAGAAAGACCGGCAGAACCCTGGAGATCCTTCAGAACCTGGAGATCCTTCAGAACCTGGAGATCCTTCAGAACCTGGAGATCCTTCAGAACCTGGAGATCCTTCAGAACCTGGAGATCCTTCAGAACCTGGAGATCCTTCAGAACCTGGAGATCCTTCAGAACCCTGGAGATCCTTCAGAACCTGGAGATCCTTCAGAACCCTGGAGATCCTTCAGAACCCTGGAGATCCTTCAGAACCTGGAGATCCTTCAGAACCCTGGAGTTCCTTCAGAACCTGGAGATCCTTCAGAACCTGGAGATCCTTCAGAACCTGGAGATCCTTCAGAACCTGGAGATCCTTCAGAACCCTGGAGATCCTTCAGAACCTGGAGATCCTTCAGAACCCTGGAGATCCTTCAGAACCTGGAGATCCTTCAGAACCTGGAGATCCTTCAGAACCTGGAGATCCTTCAGAACCTGGAGATCCTTCAGAACCTGGAGATCCTTCAGAACCTGGAGATCCTTCAGAACCTGGAGATCCTTCAGAACCTGGAGATCCTTCAGAACCTGGAGATCCTTCAGAACCTGGAGATCCTTCAGAACCTGGAGATCCTTCAGAACCTGGAGATCCTTCAGAACCTGGAGATCCTTCAGAACCTGGAGATCCTTCAGAACCCTGGAGAGTTCCTTCAGAACCTGGAGATCCTTCAGAACCCTGGAGAGTTCCTTCAGAACCTGGAGATCCTTCAGAACCTGGAGATCCTTCAGAACCTGGAGATCCTTCAGAACCTGGAGATCCTTCAGAACCCTGGAGATCCTTCAGAACCTGGAGATCCTTCAGAACCTGGAGATCCTTCAGAACCTGGAGATCCTTCAGAACCTGGAGATCCTTCAGAACCTGGAGATCCTTCAGAACCTGGAGATCCTTCAGAACCTGGAGATCCTTCAGAACCTGGAGATCCTTCAGAACCCTGGAGAGCTCCATAAGGGCTGGTACTATAACTGGTACTATAATGGCCCTTTTGCACTAGTCCTCACTTGGCCCGACTCGGCTCGTCACGCCTCCACCCGTTTTGTCCCTGTTTGTTTTTCCCCCCCAGGGGAGAAGTGGGGGGGTTGGGGTGAAGCTGCTGTGACGTACTCGATTGCGCAACACCTTTGTTCATGTCGGCGCTGATCAGAAATCAGCTGGAGCCGGAGCGGCTGAGAGTAAAACAGCCCGTCTACATCCCTTTTTTAATTCTCTCCTCAGCCACCAGGTTTATGAACATCTGCACCTCAGAGTTGGATCACCAAACAGACGTTTGCGCTTTATAATAAAATCGCCGCGAGTCGCTCTCGCGCTGACTCCCGCTTCCTGATTCAAACGTCTGCCGGCCCGCCGACCAATCAGAGGCGTGGAGGGTGATGACGGCCCCGCCCCCCGACCAATCAGCTGCCTGTAATGTGGTGATGTCAGAAATAGTCCCTGCTCAGCCCGGATAGAACCTCGCCAGAATGGTTACAGAAAAATGTATCGGCTTGGCACGGCTCTATCCGTCTGGTACTACAACTGGTACTACTGGTACTATAAGGTATACTATAACTGGTACTACTGGTACTACAACTGGTACTATAACTTGGCATGAATTAGCCCCGCCCCTTCATCTGATTGGTCCATATTTGATAGTTTGTATATTCGGCAATAACTTTTAAATGGTTTGACATAAAGAGTCATGGTGGTGCAGACATGGTGGTGTCATCGGACTTAGTTTTGAGTCCTTGACCTTAATTGGTGAAAATTGCACGCGTGAGGGCCCGTTCATCCGTTCATCCGTTCATCGCTGCTTGCAGCTTTAATTTATTTTTGTTATTGCACTATTCTGTACTTTTTGGTTTATTTTACAATTTCATGTTTTTACATTTTGTGGCACCAGAGCTGATAAGCTTTGTTGAAATATATTTCCATGTTGTTTCCAATGGACATTAGAGAACAGAGAAACAGAGAAACTTGGGATCATTTAGTTTTAGTCCTCTTTTCTTTTTTTTTTTTAATTAATTGCCAAAATTTATCTGATCGGGAAAAAGTATCGGAAATGTATCGGGAGCCAAAAAAAAGTGATCATATCGGGAAAAATCGGGATCGGGGGACCAGCTCCAGTCCTCCTCCACCTCCACCTCCACCTGCACCTCCACCTGCACCTCCACCAGGGATCAGGTTTCAGGTGGGGGAACCTACACGGTCCTCCTCCACCTCCACCTCCTCCTCCTCCTCCACCTCCTCCTCCTCCTCCACCTCCTCCTCCTCCTCCACCTCCTCCTCCACCTCCACCTCCACCTCCACCTCCTCCTCCTCCTCCACCTCCTCCTCCACCTCCACCTCCACCTCCACCTCCACCTCCTCCTCCACCTCCACCTCCACCTCCACCTCCTCCTCCTCCTCCACCTCCTCCTCCACCTCCACCAGGGATCAGGTTTCAGGTGTACCCGGGTTTCATGGGGGTCTCTGGTATCTCCGGTCTCACCTCCCAGTCCGGGTCTCAGCCGGTTGTCGTAGCCGTCCAGCAGACTGTCCAGGATCCTGGTGAAGGTCGCGATGTCCTTGGAGTTGCGTGTGGAATTAGCATCGGACCTGAACGGGAGACAGAGGTGATCAGAGAGAGAAGCTCCGCCCCCCAGACCTTTCACACAGCTGCTTCACTTAGGTCTGGATTCAGACTGGAACCGGACCATAAAAAGCTGCTAGGACAAAGACGGGGGGCCGAGACACTAGAGGGCGCCAAAGGACAAACTAAATCACACATTTGTGAGTTTTCTTGCAAATTTCCAAGTTTATGAAATAATTTTAATTTGCTAATTCTTTTTGTCGAACAAGAATATTTAGATTTTTTCCAAAAAAAAATTTACAAATTAAATTGTTAAGCCATGAACAAAACTTTATTAAATCATAATCTGAGTTTTGTCTTGATAACATTTACGATTTTGTAAAATTATATGTATTTTGATTTGTATCTCATTTTTCAGATTTTTTTTCTGAGAAGTTTTTTTTTTTTTGCTGATTATAAATCCAAGCATTTTGACTTATTTGTTTAATATTAAAAATCTGGATTTTCTTTTTCTTAAATTAGAATTTCTCTCGCAAAATTTTAAAGTTATAAAGTACAAAAATTTGAACTTTTTCTTTCTTTTTAAAATTTGAGATTTACTGAAGTCGGGGATTTAAATTTTTCTGATAAATTTGCTGCATGAAGTCAGATTTTTTTAATTTCTTGGAAATCCCACAAATGTTATTAATTTATTCCCATTCATCTACATTTTAAAATCAAATTTAAAGTGTAAACGTGCACGTGAATGAAGAGTCAGTAGAATATAACTGTACAACATCTTTAAACAGACCTTTCTGTTAGCTGTTAGCCCATCTAGAATGAGTCCAAGATCTTTACAACCAGGCTCAACCACGAGTTTCAGTAAAAGCATCAGGTTCGTGGGTTTTTGTGAATAAAACATGCAAATTATTTCATATTCAAACGTGAGCTTTTGAGACGGATGTTGCTTCTTCAGTGTGAACATAGAGACGTGTATCATCAGCGTACAGGATGAACAGACTGATGGACGGTGGTTCACGTATAAACCAAACCAAACTGGGCCCAGTACGGATCCCTGCGGGACTCCAGGATCACCAGTGTGCTGAACCAATTAAATAAGACTTCCCCCATTTAATATAATCTGCTGAGAAGTCTATAAAAATATATATTTATGCCAAAACTGTTGCACGGTCAGTGTCAAATAGAGACCTCTAAAACTGATGTACCACCTTAATCTGATCTATTCTTGATATTTTTCAGAAAGTAACAGTTGGCTGTTTGAAATCTTAACGGTTCCGGGTTGTAAAGGGGCGTGGCCTAAGATCAGGTGAGCTGCTGCTCGTGTCTCCGCTATGGGCAGAAATATGTGCCACTAGAAACTGAATTTGAATAATTTATATTTTAATTTGAATTGTTCAACTTGAATAATTGCATAAAAAAACTGAATCTGAATCACATAATTTGAATTTGTATTGTTTAATTTGAATCATTGCATTGAAAAACTGAATCTACATTCAGTTCTCACAATTCAAATTCAGTTCTTGCAATTCAATTTCAATTGTACTGTGCCAGACATCCGGGTCTTCAGGAGGAAGAGCAATCGAGTGCAGATACAAAGAACTCCTTTCCGCTGATGTCCAAACCAGGCGTCCTTTTCTATTTATTTATTTATGTATTTATTTATTTATGTATTTATTTATTCATTTATTTATATTTCCTTTATTCTGAACACTGTTTGGAAATAATAATAATAATAATAATAATAATAATAATAATAATAATAATAATAATAATAATAATAATAATAATAATAGGGAGACCTGTAAAGTTCCAGCTGCAGCTTTGAGCCAACTCATTCACTTAATTGAGTTTATTTCTAAACCTAAAGTCATAAAAGCTCTTTCTATCATTTCATGGTGTTCAGTTCACAGAGTTTAGTCACAAATAATTTAAAAACACAAATACAGATAACAATCAATTGAGGTAAGTTTGTAAAATGGGACTCCCCAGAAGCTAAATAGCTTATGAATAGCGGCCCAGTCACAGCAACAACTATAAATTACACAGATACATATAATAACCTTATTACCTAAAAAAGAAAAAAAGAACACACAATAAAACCCTGAGACCTCAGATTTCCTAGATGCAAAGATATTCTTCTAAAAATAATACATCAGGTATTGGTATAACCATTCACAGATAGTTTTAGAGTTAGACATAATTTGATAATTAGACATAATTTAATAAGAAGAGACATAATTTAATAACAATTTTTGTTTTAGTCTCTTTTTTGAAAATTGAGAGGGATCCAGACTCTTTTATAGCATTTTATATCAATCTCATTCCAAATGTTTGGACCTTTACAGGTTACACTGAGACTTGTACATTTCAGTTGAAGTTCCTTCAGTTCCAGTTCCGGTCTCGTTTTCTGCTCATTACTCCTGATTCTCCTCCTGGGAACCTGCAGAACCTACAGAACCTTCAGAACCTGGAGAACCTGCAGAACCTGCAGAACCTGCAGAACCTGCAGAACCTGGAGAACCTGGAGAACCTGCAGAACCTCCCGGTCGGGTTCTTGGTGTCTCATCGATAACTAAGTGACTTTCAGGGCTGGGGGGCGCTTGAGCTGACCCTTAGAACCCCGAGAACCTGAACCTCCACTTGGACCTGAACCTCCACTTGGACCTGAACCTCCACTTGGACCCGAACCTCCACTTGGACTCACCTCGGGTTCCAAACCGCGGCGCAGCAGAGCAGCGCGCAGAGACGCGCTCTCCAGACTCCCCTCATCATCTCTGGATCCTGAGAATAAATCCTTCAGAGCGCGAGTGGAAGCGCGTCTTCACGTCCAGCTGTTGCTGTGACTCTCATGGGTGTCCACGTCCACGTCCACGTCCACGCGCACCTTCTAAAACCCACTCCAAACCCCGAACCACCAGCTGCAGCATCCGCCGCGCACCTGATCCGACAGGTGTCCAGTCCCGCTGTTGCCGGGGAGACGGACCGGTCCGGGCGTGCACGCGCAGATCCGCGCTCGTGGCAGGATGCTGGACCTGGACCTGGACCTGGACCTGGACCTGGACCTGGACCTGGACCTGGACCTGGACCTGGACCTGGACCTGGACCCAGAACCGGATCCGCGTCTCCCGCGGCTGCGTCCACGTGTCAGGCGAAGCTGCACCGACTGGAGCGGAGAAGAAGCGGCTCCTGCTGAGACGCGGAGACGCGGAGACGCGGCGCGCTGTGCGTGCAGAGTGATGATGGTGATGATGATGGTGATGATGGTGATGATGCACGACTGAACATCAGCCTCCAGTTGAGTGTGACGCCTCAAAAATCAGCAGTTTCATCAAGATCAATTTAATCAATAGATAAGAGACTAATTTATAATGTTTGAATAATAAAGATGGATAAAATAAACTAAAATAATAAGAGTCAGTTAAAGATAAGATAAGATTATACTTTATTTGTCCCTCAATGGGGAAATTCACTTTGTGCAACAGGAGTACACTTAACACACACGTGCAGGGAAAGGGTAAAAGAAAGTAAAAAATATATAATTACAAAATATAAACAGTATATGGAATGAAAAATAAAAAAAGTAGTGCAGTACGGAAAAGAAAGAAAAACAGTGCAAAAAAAGCAGGTGAGGTAGACAGATCCGTTTTCTACTGTGAGCCGGCCTGGCCAGTTGTAAAACCAAAAAGTTGATGTCATGAACTTGTTTGCAGCGAGACGCCTTGACTTTTAATGTCAACTAATAATCATCTCGTTGTGTGTAGCCCCGCCCCCAAAAGGGGGAGGGGCGACTGAGAGTGGAGCGAGCTGAGGTGACGTCTCCAGGGTAGGATGTCTCCGGGACTCGTTCTTGGGGGGCTGTTTCAGGCCACGCCCACAATACAACCAAGGCCACGCCCACACCACGCCCAGGTCACGTTGGAGAGAATAGAATAGAATAGAAAGCTTTTATTATCATTATACTGGTACAATGAGATTAGGCAGAAGCTCCGTAAAAGTGCACCCATGCAAAGACTATGTAAACAAAGACTGTGTAAACAACAAAATGAGAAACAGGAAACATAAATATATATACAAAATGAGTGAATGAGAGAATCATGATGCACATGAACTGAGTGAAAGAATATTGCAGATAATAGATGAAGAATATTGCACATAATGGATGAGGAATATTGCACAGTATGAGGAGCTTATTGGTTCAGAACGTTCACAGCTTTGGGAAAGAAGCTGTTCCTGAGTCTGTTTCAGCCTCCAGTTGAGTTTAACGCCTCAAACAAAAATCAGCAGGTTCAGGATGATCAATTTAATCATCAACAAAGAGACTAATTTATGTTTGAATAAAAAACAGAGATAAGAGAGTCAGTTGTTAAACCACAAAGCTGAAGTCATGAATTTGTTTGCTGGAGACGCCACGACATTTCAAGGTTCACTTTACCGTCATACCAAAAGTCCAAGTACAAGTAGAACGAAATTTCGTTGCCACTGGCTCAAACCAAGCAATAAAAACAATTAAAACTCTAAACATTAAAAGATAAGGACACTAGGCTAAAAACTAAAACGCTGCTTGCAGTCCTGTAGGCAGTCGTCGAAGGTAGACAGGAAACGGGTTCTGTTTATTTAAAAGTCTTATGGAGTGGGGGAAAAAACTGTCATGGAGCCTGGCTGTTCTGCACCTGTCGCTCAGAAACCTAACGTCAACTAATAATCATCTCGATGTGTGTAGCCCCGCCCCCAAAAGGGGGAGGGGCTACACAGAGTGGAGCGAGCTGAGGTTGCATCTCCATCTGGGTAGGATGTCTCCGTGACTCGTTTTTGGGGAGGTGTTTCAGGCCAACGCATAGTCAGAGCTCAGGGGGCCGCCCTCGGGGGCCGGGAAGACCGGCGAGACAGTTCGGGAGGCCTTGGCTTGGGCTGACATAGAATCCGAGGGGCCGGCTTCGGAGGACTAAGAGTCTGAGTGGCCGGCTTCGGGGCAGACCGAACCCAAGGTGCCGGCTCGGGGGGACACCGGGTCCTCGGCACCGGCTGAGGTGCGTCCAGTGGGAGGCAACGGCCGGAGGGCTGAGCTCGCCTGAGCTCACAGGTCCCAGCAGGGAAACATGGGGAGGTGTGTCCAGAACCACCGCCGGAACAGGACCAGACTGGGGCCAACGTTGTCTCCTCTGGGGTTGAACACACCTGGGCCCATCTCGAGCCAGGCGTGTTCCCCAGAAGGGGGGACGAGGCTGGGGTGCGTCCGGGGCCACCTCGGGAACAGAGTGAGGTGCGTCCGGGACCAGAGGTGTCTTCAGTATTCACATTCATTACTCAGGTAGAAGTATAGATACTAGAGTTTAAAAATACTCCTGTAGAAGTTGAAGTATCAACTCAAGTTTTTTACTCAAGTAAAAGTATAAAAGTACTGGTTTCAAAACTACTTAAAGTATAAAAGTAAAAGTAATGTAAGGGGGAAAGCCATGAAGGACAAAAGCCATTGAAAATGAATGCATCTTAGAATAATGCAAATATATTAAAGAAGCATATATGTGTACTATTGAGCATTAACATGTGTTTCAGAGAGCAGCAGATATGATGACTAGTTGCCTATAAGTATTGTAATGGTGCAAAAAGTCAAACTTCATGTTCATGTTATCATTTATCCTAACCTTTATTGGAATGTACATCCAAGTTTAGTTGCAGGAATCTGAGGGAACGGATGTAAGAACAAAACTGGACAAGAACATCTGAAACAACCACAACCAAATTCACTCTATCCGGATGGAGCAATCTAACTGGATAGTTTTTATTAAAGGCCAAAATGAAATAGAGTAATGAGACTGTTTTTAAAATGTAAGGAGTAAAAAGTACAGATTATTGCTTGAAAATGTAAGGAGTAAAAGTAAAAAGTCGTCTGAAAAATAATTACTCCAGTGAAGTATGGATAACCAAAATTTCTACTTAAGTAAGGTAACAAAGTATTTGTACTTCGTTACTTGACACCTCTGTCCAGAACCCCCACCAGGACAGGGGCAGGGGCTGATGCGTCCAGGACCACCGATGGAGCAGCAGCCGTCGTCTCTTCTACCTACCCTGAACCTGAATGCTCTTGGCCCACCTCGAGCCAGGCGCATTCCCCAGAAGGGGGACTCCTCCTCCTCAAACCGCGGCATGTTCTTCTCTGCCTCTCGGCGGAAATACTCCCAAAGGGTTATCCACTCTCCTACTGGGTCCATGCTGGCTGGTCCGTTCTGTAGGGAAGGTTGTAGTGAGGACCCAGATGCAGGAGAGCAGGAGGCAGGAGTTCCCAAAAACTGTGATTTATTAACTCAAAGAAAACCAAAAACACTGCTGAGCAGGATACAAAAAACAGAACATGAACATGAATCAAAAAACTATGAAAACCTGAGGAGGAAAACTGTCAGATTAATTAAAGATTTGAACACGTTTGTCCTTGTGAAAATAATGAAAACTATCAGAATTAGGCTTAATTAGGTCAGCTCAGAGAAGCTGACTGCTGGATTTTTCACATCCTTACCATTGTTAACATAAGTCACAGGACAGGCCACTCCCTGAGGGTATTTAGGGGGGTTGTCTGCTCTGTTAAACAGTTGACTATTGTGCAGTTGGACACATCTGTCCAAATACTTCCTGTTGACCAGTAGGGGCCTCATTTGACCCCTTTGACCCTTCGTGTTTCTTAAAGACTTTACCCTGACTGCTGGTTATCACATGTTAACAGATGACAGGGCAGCCCTTCCTGAGTTTGGGCTGTCCAACAACTATCCCATTGTTAGTTGACCATCTGATGACAACAAAAACCCCTTGACCATTTGAGGTTTCTTAAAAGGATGTCTGTTGCTCTGCACACCACAGATAAGTTGCTTATTAACTGAAAAGTCATAGGTGTGACTTTTCAATCATCATCTGATACCATGTCTGTTTCTCCATCTGCTTCTTCTAATTGTCCATTGTTTACCAAATATGGTCATGTTTCCTGTCAGTTTTACCAATAAATAGCTTCCTGCAAGGGGAGGGTCTTTGGGGAAGCATTTGCTGTCAGGGGGCTCTGCCTCTGTCAGTATGCTCTCCCCCTCCTGCAGGAACGCCTGAAAATCATTTCACAGTCTCTGTGTCTCTTCCTAAGTTATTAATTTATGTTATGATGATTTAGGAACCTAACAAAAACATGGATGGATCACACATACGGACCAGCAAGGAACAGGTGAAAGACAAGACCAGATATACAGAAGTGTTAACGAGACACAGGTGCAATCAGGGCAGATGGAAACAGGAGGGTCAAACCAGAACTCAAACACAAAGATATGGGCTTCAAAATAAAACAGGGAAATGTCAAATCCTGACAGCATGCAAGTTACAGATTTATACAGACAATATAAAAAAAGTAAGAAAATAAAGAAATTGTCATAATTGTCACGGTTTGTTTCGGTTCCGGTTTTATGTTGAATCTTTGTGTTTCAGTTCTGTCTTGACTTCTGTTCCATCTGCCCTGATTGTCGTCACCTGTGTCTCGTTTGGCCTTCTGTATACAGGACTTTCTCAGAAAATTAGAATATTGTGATTTTCTGTAATGCAATTACAAAAACAAAAATGTCAGACATTCTGGATTAATTACAAATCAACTGAAATATTGCAAGCCTTTTATTATTTTAATATTGCTGATCATGGCTTACAGCTTAAGAAAATTCAAATATCCTATCTCAAAAAATTTGAATATTCTGGGAATCTTAATCTTAAACTGTAAGCCATACAAGTAACAGTAGGGGCATCAAAACTCAAATACCTACAGATACACAGGATACATAAAGTAAATGACAGCAATAAAACAGCAATCAGCATACAATTAAGTTTATAATGAATGAAGCTCTAAGCCAGAAAATAATGGGAACCAAAATTCTTGAAAAAGATGCCACGGTTATATCTTTTCTAATGGTAGAAATGCTGTGATTTGGTCAATGAAAGTCTTAAAAGATGGAGGGGAATCATTCTTCCAAAATAAAATTATACATTTTTTTGCAAAGTAAGTTATCAAAATTAATATTAATATACATTTTAGTTTTTTTAATTGCATTACAGAAAATAAAGAACTTTATCACAATATTCTAATTTTCTGAGACAGTCCTGTAAATCTGGTCTTTGCTCCCCGTCTCCCTGCTGGTCTGGACTGTTTCCTCCCTCCGTGTCTCAGGTTGTTGTGGTTTTATTATCCTGTTGAGATTCTTCTGCCTCCTCCTCAGTTCAGACCCCCCCCTGACCGGGTCAGAACCCCCCCCGGTACGTGATGCTCTGTTGCCGTGGCGATGCGTCATCTTTTAGTCACCAACTACTCTGAAGAAATGCATCGCTGGACTTTCCTCGTCTCAGTCTCACGTCACGTTAGAAAATACTGAAGCTGGAAACAAGAAGAAACAGTTTTTGTTTTCAGGTCTGAACTGAATTTAAATAATATAGTAATAAATATCACTGCCGTCTCCCTGGAGCAACACACCTGGTCCAGGTCTGACCCAGGTCTGACCCGGTCCTGCAGGACGTTGACGGCCGTCTCTGTCCTCTCTGACGTCTCTGACGTCTCTGACGTCTCAGATGTGTCGGACGTCTCAACCTGATCCAGGTCGACGTCTTCAGATCTCATCAACGTCTCAACCTGTCACTGTGTGACAGTCGGCTGAATCAGGAACATCTGACACATGCAGGACATGCAGAACCGGTCCTGGAGAGTCCTGGAGATCCTGGAGAACCGGTCCTGGAGAGTCCTGGAGAGTCCTGGAGAATCCTGGAGATCCTGCAGAACTGGTCCTGGAGAATCCTGGAGATCCTGCAGAACCGGTCCTGGAGATCCTGGAGAACTGGTCCTGGAGATCCTGTCCTGGAGAACCGGTCCTGGAGATCCTGGAGAACTGGTCCTGGAGATCCTGTCCTGGAGAACCGGTCCTGGAGATCCTGGAGATCCTGCAGAACCGGTCCTGGAGAATCCTGGAGATCCTGGAGATCCTGGAGAACTGGTCCTGGAGAACCGGTCCTGGAGAACCGGTCCTGGAGAACCGGACCCTGATCCATGTCCTCACCTGAAACCTCTCAGTCATGACGCGACACAAACTCATCATTTTCATAGTAAAACATCAGATTCATTAAAAAAAAATCCAGATTTTCAAAATAAAACAAATACATCAAAATTCCTGGAGATTCCCCCAAATTTCCAACTTTAAAAACGCATAAATTTGTTTTACGAATCAAAATATATATTTTACAAAATTGTACATTTCTTTAAGACAAAACTCAATAAACTTCCTAAACATTTTTGACTTTAAAGTCTGTACTAGAGCGCCCTCTGGTGTCCAGATCCAGACCTGCAGGTCCTCTACAGACCACTAGGGTCCAGATCCAGACCTGCAGGTCCTCTACAGACCACTAGGGTCCAGATCCAGACCTGCAGGTCCTCTACAGACCACTAGGGTCCAGATCCAGACCTGCAGGTCCTCTACAGACCACTAGGGTCCAGATCCAGACCTGCAGGTCCTCTACAGACCACTAGGGTCCAGATCCAGACCTGCAGGTCCTTCAGGACACCTGGAATACACCAGTCTGAGGTCATTGAGATCAGTCTGGGGTCACTGTGAGGTCACTGAGGTCAGGTTAGTGTCAGACGCCCAAACCAGATGTGTAAACCAGCTTCCACAACAAAAAAACCTGACAGAACCCCCGTCCTCCTGGTTTATTCCCTAAATCTTTCCCGTCTCTGCTGGTCCTTGGGTCGCCCCGACCCCAGGAGTTCCAGCTGACCTGCCGGACCCCCCTCAGGACTTCCAGCGTCCCCATGCAGACCAATGCACACCTCTTGATCTGCGTTGGTCTGCGACCTCTTGACGCGTAGTTGCAATTTGTGGGAGGTGCGTCAGGCACGGCGTGGCGTGGCGTGCGCAGCGTGCGCGACGCGCCGCAACCTGCCCCGTAGGCACGGCGTTAATTTGTTGCAGAACCATAATCCAGCCTTTAGTAGTTAGAGTAATAAACTCCTGCAGGTCCGGTGATGCTGATTCTCCGACTCCCACGACCACCCAGGGCCGAGAATTTCCCATCAGACACCTGAACGTCCCCACAAACACTCACTTCCTGTTTACCCTGAACGAAGAACTCACTTTAAACTTTACAGAGATTCTCAGTCGGAGCAGAGGAATCAGGGAAGAGTTGGAGCGCCATCCTGTGGTCAAACACAGGAACTACACCATGACACTCATCTATTTATCCATCCATCTATTCATCCATCCATCTATTTATCCATCCATCTATCCATCTATCTGTCCGTCCGTCTGTCTCTCCGTCCATCTATTTTTTTTATTTATCCTTTATTTATCCAGGAATGTCCCATTAAGATACAATATCTCTTCTGCCAGGGAGTCCTGGTCAAGATGCAGCAGAAAAATAAATTCAGTTTCATATAAAAGAAAATACATACAAAGAGAAGTAACTTTACAAAAAAATAAAAACGTATCAAAACAAGAAACAAACAAACATAAAACATACAAGGATCAGAAAGCTAAAAAGAATTCATGACAAATAATGACACTTGATTAAAAACAATGACATTGTTCTGTGTAAACTGATTTTAACATGTTTGAACATGTTAAGAGAGGGTGAATATTTCAAGTTGAGTTTGTGTTGTAGCTCATTCCAAGCTTGCGGTGCAGAAAAGGAAAAGGCTGATATTAGATAGATATTAACAAAAGCATTACTGGGTAAACTACCGCTGCACATATCCAATTTATTAAAATATTACTCTAGTTGTAATATTTTATTCTAGTTATTTGTATTTGTATTTTATTTTTAAAGGAAGAGAACCAGGGACATTAGTACATATTAATAATAACATTTTCATGTAAATATACTAGATTAAAGCCAGTGGCTAATTAGCATCTTTAGTCCCTGGTTGATGTAAAAGACGTTCCAGACAAACAAACATCACATACAGTCCAAGAAATGATGACACACAGCAGTAAAATACACTAATAAATACACAATAGAAGAAAATACAATAAAATACACTAAGATATAAGATAAAACATACAATAAAATACACTAAGATATAAAATAAAACATACAATAAAATACACTAAAATGTAATCTGAGTGCAGACTTGATTCTCTAGATGTTCTTCAGTGTTTAATGAAGGAGGTGAGGGGATGTGTCTCGTACTAGTACTAGTTCTAGTTTTAGTACTAGTACTAGTACTAAAACTAGAACTAGTACTAGTACTAGTACTAGTTCTAGTTCTACTTGCTACTGTGTTCCATGTCTCGTACTAGTACTAGTACTAGTACTAGTACTACTAGTACTGTGTTCCATGTATGAGATGCTCCGTATGAAAACGCTGACTTGCCCAAAAGCATTTTTCCTCAATGGGACGATAAAGTCACCTCTAGATGCTGCTCTGGTTAACCTGTTCCTGTTTTTATAAATATATTTACAGTCACCTGTAGATCCTGCTCTGGTTAATGTTCATATTTTTATAAATATATTTAATGGAGGTGGAACCAGAACCATGGATGATTTTATGTACCAGGATGTAATCTGAGTATTTAATTACATTGTCCCAGCTCAAAAGTTCATATTTCTTCAAGATTGCACAATAGTGGTACCACGTGTTGGACTTTTCAAAGTGCAAAAACGTAGAGGGGTTACAATAATAGCCCTTGAATTGTATAATTGTTACATTTTTCTGCCTATTTGTTTTGCGTCCAAGTCACGTGACTTTCAAGATTCTGGCCGTGACACCAAAAAACATGGCGGACATTTATAATTTTTTTGTGAAAAAAATCAATATTTTGAGTTAGCTTCTGCATAAAAATGCGTTTCGATTACATTTCTAGTGAGAAATATATATTTTACTTTCATAATATCCACTCAGTGAATGTACATATGTACATCTCGCCAGAATAAAGGCTGATTTATGGTTCTGCGTTACACCAACGCAGAGCCTACGCCGAACCATAATTCAAGCTTAATGCGAAACTGCAACGCAATGTTTTCAACCTGATCTCACAAAAATCCATGAAATTCCCACGACCTCTCACCACTATTTTCCGTGGCACTAACACAGAAATGGTATAATTCCGTGTGAGCACCACGGATCTTGTACCTATGCGAAGTCAATTGGGATCCGTTGTCAACCGTTTCCTACGTCTAACCAATCATAAGTGGTGGTTTAACCTAACCAGACCTTAACCAGAGCGTCGCCCAGCCACAAAATATCATTTTAATGGCTTTTTGAACCAGGGAGTGGAAACAGGCGATATTTAAATTCATTGTTTTAACCATTCTCCCATTCCGTCAAACACAGGGAATTCCCTGGGCGTTCCCTCTACGTCATAGAGTGACGAGCAGAGATCCTGATCACGTGACGAGGCCCCGACGGGGACGTGGAAGTAAATGGTTAAATATATTGTGCTTTTGAACGGTAAATATTAAAATAAACCGTACACAGGTACATTTACAACTTATATTGAATCACTGTGAATACATCAGTCAGTTACATGACGTTAAATAAAGTATCCTAAATAAACAAACATATTTACAATTCCTTAACATACATCTCTATAAAATGTAGTTACTATTTTAGATGCACTACATAATAGATATATTCCATTGATATATGTTTTTTACACGTTTTTACACGTTAGGGTTAGGGTTACTCTAGGTTTAACCCAAACCAATGTGACTACAAATATGGCACTGATTAGCATAAAGCTGTATAGCATGACTCTAGGGAAATGTAGTTCTTAGCTACTATTATTTTTTTCACAGAAATGGAGATTGTTAATACTAAAATTAAAGTGCACATAGTAGTTTAAGGGCATGATACAAACATTTGTGTAAATATATTTTAAATATATAATTGTTAAATGTGTGAAAATTAATGAAAATTAATTAACATCAGGAGTTATATCAGGACTTACCCTATTTGAAAAAAAACATACAGAGAGCCTTTGATACATGAAGGTGTAAATGAGAATGTCCATCGTGCATCCATCGTGTTTCGTTTGTGGTTTTTGTTGCAGATTTCCAGTGCTCGACGTGAGGCCTCTGTGTGTTCCTGCTTCCTGGTTTAGCAGCGGATGTCACCCCCCCCCCCCCCAAAAATAAAAACAAAAAAAAACACTGGGTTTGTATGTGTATGCGTATATATGCGTATATATATGTATATATATTAAATATAGTAATAATGCACATATATATGCCTTAGGTTTTTACCAGCATGGTATTAACCATTAATGTGTGCAGACAAGGTAAAAAAAAAGAAAAAAAAAGAGAATGTTGCATCCAGTTTGACACATTAGACATGGCAGCTTGATGTTTTGGCATATACATAGACAACTGCATCATCAGCATACATTTGGCAAGTAACATTTGATGGACAGTTATTTGGTAGGTCATTTATGTATAGACTGAATAACAGTGGTCCCAACACTGAACCTTGAGGTACACCAAAAGAATTTTCTAAAATTGCAGATGTAGTGTTGTGTACTTTTACACACTGTTTTCTCTGTGTAATGTATGACTCTATCCATTTAATTGAAGCCAAGGATACATTAAAAACAGATAATATTGTCATTAAAAAGTTATGATTTACAGTGTCAAATGCCGTACACGAGTCAAGAAAGACGGTTCCTATGATGCCAACTGCATCTAATTTTGATTTCATGTTTTCCAAAAGATAGCAGATGGCCGTCTCAGTAGAGGTTTTTCCAAAAGCCAAACTGCATTTCATTAAGGTGATTGGACTGTTATTCAAGTCCTAATAAGCTGTTCAGCCACTAATTTTGCAGCTATTTTGGAGACTACCGGGAGAATGCTAATTGGTCTGTAGTTACTTATTATTGTAGGGTCTCCTGATTTAAAAATAGGTGGAATGATTGCAGATTTCCAGGAATTAGGGAAAGTACCGTAATTTATTGATTGGTTGATAATACTAGTGATTGGAGCAATAAGAGGTTGTTTAAGAGTTTTAAGTAACATAGTGTCCATGTCAAATATATCTTTGGCTCTGGAATTCTTAAGACCACAGATAATTCTGTCGACCTCTGATTGCGTCACTTCATTCAGAATAAAATGTATCTATCCTCATTTATCGAGCGATTTGGTATTGAAACTAATAACTGTGTATTTTGTGATGAATGTGAAACCACTGATCATTTATTTTTTGAATGCATATATTTTAATAATCATTGGCAGGATATTCATGACTGGCTTCACCCAAAGGTTTTTGATCTGCAGGATTTATCACCAAAAGCTGTTATTTTTGGACTTTCAATGGACAATAACCAATGATGACTTTCTGATTAATAATATCATAATTCTGGATAAATTCCACATCCACAAATCCATATCCACATCCACTTTCATGTATATGAAAGTGAAACCTCGATTTTGTGTATTTCCATAATGAATTCCTCCACTTTTCTAAAGCCCTTAAACTCACAACAAAAAGAAATGCAATACAACTTTTGAACATAATTGTTGAATATAATTTATTGGATAAGCCCTACTAGCCCCTTTAATTATTTTCCTCTCCATTTTATTTCTTTTCTTTTCCTTCTGTTTTCTCTCAAATGCACTTGTTCCTTAAAGCATTTTGATAAAGATTGATGTCTTGTTGTTTGTCTATAAAGATATTTTCAAAAAAAAAAAAAGAAAAAGATTCTGATCTGGTTCCTGTTTCCTTTGAGTGACGGCGCCTGCGTCCCCGCCATGTCACACACACACACACACACACACACACACACACACACACACTCTCACTCACACACACACACACACACACACACACACACACACACACACTCACACACACACACACACACACACACACACACACTCACACACACACACACACACACACACACACACACACACACTCACACACACACACACTCACACACACACACACACACACACACACACACACTCACACACACACACACACACACACACACACACTCACACACACACACACACACACACACACACACACTCACACACACACACACACACACACACACACACACACACACTCACACACACACACACTCACACACACACACACACACACACACACACACACTCACACACACACACACACACACACACACACACACACACACACACACACACACACACACTCACACACACACACACACACACACACACACACACTCACACACACACACACACACACACACACACACACACACACACACACACACACACACACACACACACTCTCCCCTGGTTGGAGTGGCTTTAACTCGCAGCAGGCTGTTGCCATGGAGACCGGTGTAACGCGTGTTCATCTCTTTCTTATTTTAGGCGCAGCGTCTCTGCGTGACGGTTCCTGCAGCTTCACTGCAGCATCACACGTGCTCGCGCCACTCGCACCCTTTAATCAGGATGAAAAACGCCGTGTTTACCTCCCCGAGGTGACCGGTGAGGGAAGGTTTGCTGACTTCTGATCGTCTTTGGTGTGAATTTGATCAAAAACTCTGACTTAGGGTTCTGTGACATCACAGGCCCAGTTCTGTGACATCATAAGCCCAGTCTATCTATCTATCTATGTTTCTATGACATCACAGACCCAGTTACAATACGATACGACACACAGTGCACTGGGAACGAAATTTCGTTGCCTCTGGCACAGAAAAGCAAATAATGATACAGTTTAAAAACGTCCTAACTCGACTTACTGTAACTAAAACTAAATTTGAACATAACTTAAAAAGGTGCTTGAGTGCTTAAAAAATAAGAAAATAAATAGAATATGCAGCTTTTCATTTAAAAAAAACAGTTTGGTCATTATAATCCTTTCATTTAGAGTTCAACAGTCTTGTGTTCTGGGGGATGAAGCTGCTGCAGAATCTGGCTGTTCTGCATCTCCCCCTGCAGAACCTCCTGCCAGAGCTGAGCAGTGTGAACAGTCCATGGTGTGGATGTTCAATTCAATTCAATTTTATTTATATAGCGTCTAATACAACAGATGTTGTCTCTAGACGCTTTCCAGAGACCCAGAACATGAACATAAACCTCCAAGCAATTATTACATAAACAATGTCAGGTAAAAACTCCCCTAGTGGGAGAAAAACCTTAAGCCAAAAAGTGGCAAGAAAAACTCCCCTTTAGGAGGGAAGAAACCTGGACCAGGACCTGGATCATAAGGGGGGACCCTCCTGCCGAAGGCCAGACTGGGGGGTCAGGGACGTCAGCAGCACAGCAGGCAGGTGGAAGCAGCAATGGGATGACCAGAGGTGGCGGGGGGGACCAGGAACACGTGCCAGCACGCAGCTCCCGAGGCTCCGGCCTGCAAACATGCACAAAAGAGAAAAAAGGGGGGCCAGCACAAGAAACTACAGGAACGATGGACAAAAATGATAGCTATGAGATATTTATAATAAATAAAAATGGAAATGGAGAAGAGAGGCAGGGAAGAGGAGAGGAGAAGAAGGGTGAGAGGCACCGCCCAGCGGATCATGTCGGTCCCCCCTGCAGCATAAGCCTATAGCAGCATATCTACCACCAAGCTATATTTGAGACTAACTATTATAGTCTTGTTCTATAGCTGCAACTATGACTACTGACTCTAACACACTAGAGTTTACACTACCTAGAGATTTACCAACACCAGCTAGAGGATGTGTGGAGTCTCTGATGATGCTGTTGGCTCTCGTCAGACATGTTTCCCATGTCCTGGATGGACGGCAGAGAGGAGAGAGGTCCCGGTGATCTTGATGTCCCAGTTCTGTGACATCACAGGAGGAAAGACTTTAGTTTGGTTTGATGAAGCAGCTCACACACACACACACACACACACACACACACACACACACACACACACACACACACACACACACACACACACACACACACACACACACACACACACACACACACACACACACTGTGCAGGAAACTCCGTTCTCCACCAGATGGAACTGAAACACAGATGAATTCAGCTGCTTGAATTCCTGAAGGCTGACGTTGGTCTGAAAATCTGCTGCAGACCTGGATTAGAGTCTGTCAGGGTTTGACATTTCCTGCTTTATTTTGAAGCTCATGTCCCGGTGTTTGAGTTCTGGTTTGACCTTCCTGTTTCCATTGCCCTGATCGTCTGCACCTGTGTCTCGTTAACCCCTGTGTATATCTAGTCCTGTCTTTCCCCTGGTCCTTGCTGGTCCGTACTGTTTCCCCCCATGTTTTACCATCAGGTTTTGTCATAGGTTTGGATTCTTGTTCACAGTTTGGTTTTTGTATCCTGCTTAGCAGCGTTTTTGGTTCTGTTTTTAAGTTAATAAATCACAGTTTTTGGGAATTCCTGCCTCCTGCTCTCCTGCATCTGGGTCCTCACACCGACCTTCCTGACAGAGTCGGCTTTAAAACCACAAAATCAGCCACGAAATCAACCACGAAATCAACCACGAAATCATAGGTGAAATCACCCACGAAATCAACCACGAAATCAGACGTGAAATCAGCCACGACATCAGCCATGAAATTAGACTTGAAATCAGCCACGAAATCAGCCATGAAATTAGACGGGATATCAGACGTGACCACTCAGGTATGAATACTTAAATCTCTGATCTTTTATCTCTGATCTCTGATCTTTTATCTCTGATCTTTGATTTTTGTTCTCTAAATCTCTAAATCTCCGAACTCTAAATCTCTGATCTCTAAATCTCTGATCTCTAAATCTCTGATCTCTAAATCTCTGATCTCTAAATCTCTGATCTCTGATCTCTAAATCTCCGAACTCTAAATCTCTGATCTCTAAATCTCTGATCTCTAAATCTCTGATCTCTGATCTCTAAATCTCTGATCTCTAAATCTCCGAACTCTAAATCTCTGATCTCTAAATCTCTGATCTCTAAATCTCTGATCTCTAAATCTCTGATCTCTAAATCTCTGATCTCTGATCTCTAAATCTCTGATCTCTAAATCTCTAATCTCTAAATCTCTGATCTCTAAATCTCTGATCTCTAATCTCTAAATCTCTGATCTCTAAATCTGTGATCTCTAAATCTCTGATCTCTAAATCTCTGATCTCTAAATCTCTGATCTCTAAATCTCTGATCTCTAAATCTCTGATCTCTAAATCTCTGAACTCTAAATCTCTGATCTCTAAATCTCTGATCTCTGATCTCTAAATCTCTGATCTCTAAATCTCTGATCTCTAAATCTCTGATCTCTGATCTCTAAATCTCTGATCTCTAAATCTCTGATCTCTGATCTCTAAATCTCTTATCTCAGATCTCTAAATCTCTGATCTCTAAATCTCTGATCTCAGATCTCTAAATCTCTGATCTCTAAATCTCTGATCTCTAAATCTCTGATCTCTAAATCTCGGATCTCTGATCTCTGATCTCTAAATCTCTGATCTCAGATCTCTAAATCTCTGATCTCTAAATCTCTGATCTCTAAATCTCTGATCTCTAAATCTCTGATCTCAGATCTCTAAATCTCTGATCTCTAAATCTCTGATCTCTAAATCTCTGATCTCTAAATCTCGGATCTCTGATCTCTAAATCTCTGATCTCTAAATCTCTGATCTCTAAATCTCTGATCTCTAAATCTCTGATCTCTAAATCTCGGATCTCTGATCGTTACATCTCTGATTTCTGCATCTCTGATCTCTAAATCTCTGATCTCTGATCGTTACATCTCTGATTTCTGCATCTCTGATCTCTAAATCTCTGATCTCTAAATCTCTAAATCTCTGATCTCTAAATCTCTGATCTCTAAATCTCTGATCTCTAAATCTCTGATCTCTGATCTCTAAATCTCTGATCTCTAAATCTCTGATCTCTGATCTTTAAATCTCTGATCTCTAAATCTCTGATCTCTAAATCTCTGATCTCTGATCTCTAAATCTCTGATCTCTAAATCTCTGATCTGATTTCTGCATCTCTGCATCCTGCTGCGTCAACATTTGGAGGAAACATCCCGCCTGATTCTGCATCTGAAATGCAATCAAACACTCATTAATATGCAGATTATAACAGCCTCTTTATGTGTTTAAAACCATCCCATAATGAGCCAGACTGTTCTGAAGCTGAGGCTCTCAACAGGAAGCTGAAACATCCACCTGATTAAAGGTGAAGCCTTCAGATAATCAACTGCTGAGTTTAATGGGCTGTAAATGTCATGGCCAGGTAGGATGTAGAGGTGGTGGCCTGGCCCCGCCCCCTGGCTCCGATTCCTGACCATAGCCCCGCCCCCTGGCCATAGCCCCGCCCCTAGCTCCGCCCCTGACCATAGCCCCGCCCCCTGGCCATAGCCCCGCCCCTAGCTCCGCCCCTGCATGGACTGAAACGTGGGGTCTGCTGGTTTCATGTTGGACCCGGGTGGAGGTCCAGGTGGAGGTCCAGGTGGGGACCATGGCAACCCCATAAAACCCATAACTCGGGTCTGGATCCAGACGCTGGTGACCAGTAGAAGAACTGCAGGTCTGCCTGAATGAAAACCCCAGAATTTACAAATGTTACAATTATTATTATTATTATTATTATTATTATTATTATTATTATTATTATTATTATTATTATTATTATTATTATTATTATTATTATTATTATTATTATTCCGATTATTGTTATTATTATCATTATTATTGTTGTTATTATTAATAATATCATTATTATTAATATAATAATTATTATTATCATTATTATTATTGTTAATATTATTGTTATTATTATTCTTAATAACATTTTTATTATCATTATTATTATCATTATAATTATTATTAATAATATTATAATAATTATTATTATTATCATAATAATAATAATAATAATAATAATAATAATAATTATTATTATTATTATTATTATTGTTGTTAATATTATTGTTATTATTATTCTTAATAACATTATTATTATCATTATAATTATTATTAATATCATTGTTATCATAATCATTATTATTATTATTATTATTATTATTGTTATTATTATTATTATTATTATTATTATTATTATTATTATTATTATTATTATTCCGATTATTGTTATTATTAATAATATCATCATTATTATTAATATAATAATTATTATTATCATTATTATTATTGTTAATATTATTGTTATTATTATTCTTAATAACATTATTATTGTTATTATTATTATCATTATAATTATTATTAATAATATAATAATAATAATAATAATAATAATAATAATAATAATAATAATAATAATAATAATAATAATAATAATAATTATTATTATTATTATTATTATTATTATTATTGTTAATATTATTGTTATTATTATTCTTAATAACATTATTATTATCATTATAATTATTATTAATATCATTCTTATCATAATCATTATTATTATTATTATTATTATTATTATTATTATTATTATTATTATTATTATTATTATTATTATTATTATTATTATCAATGTTATTATTATAATTATTATTATTATTGTGAAAACTGGTGAGGAACCAGGTGATGGATGTGTTCGGAGATGCAAAGCTGCTGGAGGAAACCTGAGAGCAGACGGAGGCTTCACCGCTTGGACATCCGGACGTCCGGAGATTGGATTCCAGGACGAATCAGACGTTTCTGAGAAGCTGGTGGATCTAGAGCTGCAGCAACCGATCCGCCAGGATGACCTCCACACCTACGGACAAACTTCAGACACGTAAACATGAAGAACTGGCGTCAGAAAACTCGCCAGACCTTCCAGGACCTGGACTTCCTGTCACATGACCTTCCAGGACCTGGACTTCCTGTCACATGACCTTCTAGGACCTGGACTTCCTGTCAATTCAATTCAATTCAATTCAATTTTATTTATATAGCGTCTAATACAACAAAGGTTGTCTCTAGATGCTTTCCAGAGACCCATACCCAGAACATGACCCCCGAGCAATTATTACATAAACAATGGCAGGTAAAAACTCCCCTAGTGGGAGAAAAACCTTAAGCCAAACAGTGGCAAGAAAAAACTCCCCTTTAGGAGGGAAGAAACCTTGAGCAGGACCAGGCTCATCAGGGGGGACCCTCCTGCCGAGGGCCAGACTGGTGGGTCAGGGACGGCAACAGCACAGCAGGCAGGTGGAAGCAGCAACGGGATGACCAGGGGTGGGGACCGCAGGCCAGCACGCAGCTCCCGAAGCTCCGGCCCAATCAGCAAGTCCCAGGTTGGGGTGCAGGGTCAGGGAAAGGTTGTATTCAGAGATGCTCTTTGCCACCGGCAGAGGAAGCTGCACCAAGAAAAAAGAGAAGAGAAAGGGGAGGGGGCAGCACAAGAAACTACAGGAGCGACTCTAACACACTAGAGTTTACACTACCTAGAGATTTACCAACACCAGCTAGAGGTTTACTAAACACTAACTATAGGCTTTACTAAACAGAAATGCTTTAAGTTTAGTTTTAAAGGTGGAGGTGGTGTCAGCCTCCTTAACCCAGATTGGAACCAATTTGATACTAACTCACAGAAATTTTGATTCACTTATTGAGCAAGCTAATTCTGGTATAGCAATGCTTTCAAAATGGTTCCTTGCAAACAAGTTGTCGTTAAATGTTAACAAATCTAATTTTATTGTATTTGCAAGTAAAAACAAAAAATATTGTCCGCAAAAAGCTAAGATTTCTATTGGTGGTATTGCAATCAATCAGGTTTCATCCACCAAATTTCTAGGTGTCTTTGTGGATGAGAATTTGTCCTGGAAAGAGCATATACATTCTGTAACTAACAAAATCTCTAGATCCCTTGGTATCATCAGAAGAATCAGAGGTTTGGTCCATCAGGCTTGTCTCGTTACTCTGTATTACAGTTTAATTTATCCTTATCTCATTTATGGCAACATTGTGTGGGCAAGCACATATTCATCAAATCTACACAAATTACTCATTACTCAAAAGAAATTTGTAAGAATAGCTACTTCTGCCTCCTATTTGGCCCCATCTGCCCCTTTGTTTAAAAAATTAAATTTATTATCCATCTATGATATTAACATACTTCAATCATGTGCTTTCATTTACAAATGCACTTATCTTGCAAATAGGCTTCCAAGTACTTTCAAAGATTTTTTTAAGACCAATTCGCAAATTCATAACTATAATACCAGACAATTTGAGGATCTCCATTCTTCATTCAGTCGTACCAATAGCAGTCAGTTCTCCATCAAAGACAGAGGTGCCTCACTCTGGAACTCTCATATACTTATCGCAAAATCTTCACTGTCTATTAATAGTTTTAAACAGAGATTGAAGACCAGCCTTATTGACCAAGCGTCTAGAAGTGCTTCCACTTAATATGGACTCACTTCTGCACGTGCACACCGAGAAATTGTCTGTTTATATCCATCTTTTTTGAATGCTGTTTTTTTTTTTTTTGTTTGTTTTTTTGTTCTTGCTATTAGTTCAATACAATCTATTTTTCCTGGTGAGAACTTTGAATAAGCCCATTTAGGGCTTCCTTTCTCACCTGCACATATTTTCATGTTTTTTTATGTTTATTTAAACTTTTGTACCGTTTTTTTTATGTTGTGCAAATAAACAAATCAAATCAAATCAAAGTTGGTTCCATAGTAGTGGTGCCTGATAGCAGAACGCCCGCCCTCCAAATCTACATTTAGATACTCTAGGAACTACGAGTAAACCTGCACTCCGAGAACGGAGAGCTCTGCCAGGAACATAAGGCACTATCAGGTCTAATAATAATGCGGAGCTAAGCCGTTTTGGGCTTTATACGCAGGTAATAACATTTTAAATTGGATTTTGAATTTTACGGGTAACCAATGGAGCGACGCTAACACTGGAGAGCCATCCAGTCACATGACCCCGTTGACTTTGACAACAATCCAGACTGTTGTGCAGCACAAGCTAGCTGCTGATGTCGTTCCCTCTCTGCGTTGTGTTAACACACCTGAATGAAGGTCAGCTCTCGTTGGCAATTTCTGGAATACACCATCAGTCCTGCAGGGGCAGTAAACTGTACTTTGGGATGTATTTGTACCTGGAGATAAATAAATATATAAATATAAAGAGTTAATCGGCTCTAACCGGAGCTGATCGGAGCTGATCGATTCTGATCATAGCTGGTCGGAGCTGATCGGAGCTGATCAGTGAAATTGGACACAGATGAAGATGAGACTTCTGTCAGGGGTTTGTGATGTCACAGAACCCCTGCGACTCCAGCAGCTCGCTGACGGACAGAACTTCCATTAAAGTGTTTGTGTTGCGTCATCATGACTTCAGACACCAAAACAATTCATTTCAAGAACAAATAAAGGAACTTTTTTCTTTTTATGTGCCTTTTATCCATTAAAAAAACATTTCTAACTGTAACAGACTCAGGAACAGCTTCTTTCCCAAAGCTGTGAACTTTCTGAACTCAAAAGGTCCCGCATACTGTGCAATATTCTCTCATTCATTCATTTACATAGTGTGTATATATTTATATTTCCTGTTTCTTATTTTGTTTTTACAGCCTTTTACATGTGTGCACTTTTATGGAGCTGCTGCCTAATCTCATTATACCATTATAATGATAATAAAGGCTTTCTATTCTATTCTATTCTATTCTAAAAATGAGATTTAAGGGTGTATATATATATATATATATATATATATATATATATATATATATATATATATATATATATATATATATTGCTCCGAGGCTGCAGCGTGTTTGTTATTCCAGCAGCGAGGGATTCTCTCTCTGCTGTCCTCATAACCGCCGGCTCTGGAAGTTCTGACACGCTGCTGCTGCCCCGGGCCCCACTGCATTCTGGGAAACTGCTGTCAGGCCCCACTGCCTTCTGGGAAATCTTCTGCTGTCAGGGAGCTGCATCTCAGCAGAAGCTGCAGCCGGCGGCGTCTGCAGCTCCGCTCGGCTACTGAACCTCCTCAGTCAGAGAGGAGAGGCAGGACTTTACCCCCTGTACCTCCTAGACCCCTTAGACCGGTTCCTAGAACAGTTCTTAGGCCACTTCTTAGACACTTCTTAGACCAGTTCTTAGACCAGTTTTTAGACCACATCTTAGACACTTCTTAGACCAGTTTTTAGACCACATCTTAGACACTTCTTAGACCAGTTCTTAGACCACTTCTTAGTCCACTTCTTAGACCACTTCTTAGACCAGTTCTTAGACCAGTTCTTAGACCAGTTCTTAGACCAGTTTTTAGACCACATCTTAGACCACTTCTTAGACCACTTCTTAGACACTTCTTAGACCACCTCTTAGACACTTCTTAGACACTTCTTAGACCACTTCTTAGACACTTCTTAGACCACTTCTTAGACACTTCTTAGACCAGTTCTTAGACCACTTCTTAAACCACCTCTTAGACACTTCTTAGACCACTTCTTAGACCACTTCTTAGACACTTCTTAGACCACTTCTTAGACCACTTCTTAGACACTTCTTACACCACCTCTTAGACCAGTTCTTAGACCGTTTCTTAGACCACTAGGGTCTGGATCAGGACCCTCGGGTCCTCTACAGACCACTAGGGTCTGGATCGGCTTCACAGCAGAAATCTTGGACCCACATCCTGGTGGAGGGAGAGGAGCTCTCCAGAACCAGAATCTCCTCAGAATCTCCTCAGATCCAGAACTGGACGTGCATATATATGAATGAACGAACGAACGAACGAACGAACGAACGGACGGACGGACGAACGGACGAACGAACGAACGAACGAATGAATGAATGACAACACAAAAACAACACCAAAAAACATTGTGGACAGCATTGACTTTTCACACAAAACCAATAATCGTGTTGAACAACGACTGAAAAGGCAGAAGAAGAAGCTGCTGCTTATAAAAGCCTAAACTATATTATCAACTTTCTTTTTTTGGCTACCGACCTCCAGAAAAGCAAAGAAACAACAGAAAAGCAAAGAAACATTAACAGATAATCAATCGCACTTATAAGCTTCAAAAACAGCTTTACAAACCATTTTCTTAAAAACCAAAAGAGAATGTTTTTAAATGTATGTTCATCATTCCAGAATTTAACTCCAATAATGAAGACACGACTCCTTTTCATACCTTTTTTAGCTTTTTGTTCAGTAAAATTGCAGACACGTCTAAGATTATTCGGAGTCTCCTGAATTGAAATAAACCTCTGTTTTGAGTCAGGGAGCATTTTTGATTTTGCTCTGAACATAATTTGCATGATTTTATAATAAAACAAATCATAAAATGTAATAACATGAGAATTTAGAAAAAGTGTCTCCGTGTGAGCGAATAGTAATCAGCCTTATTGATGTATGTACACACGTACATATCAGAACCAGAACCCTCCACGGAACCAGAACCAGAACCAGAACCCTCCACGGAACCAGAACCAGAACCAGAACCAGACCCCGGCCCGGTCGGTGCTGTTCCGGTCCTGCAGACGGAACAGATTGGGTCCAGAGTCCAGAGAGACAGACGGTTCCGACCCGTTTTTTCTCGGATTTCCACGATCCGACAAAAAAAAAAGTTCCCGGAGCCGCGCTGCGCGTGCGCGCGCCCCCTCTAAAGGTGCGCGCTCCCGCTGCGCGTCCACAGCTCCGCGCTCCTCTCACTGCACGCACGTCGGTCCGGGACCGGCGGAACCGAGCCGAGCCGAACCGAGCCAAACCGACGGTGGTGCAGGGAGGGAGTCTGCGCATGCGCCCTGCTGCTGAGACCTTCCCTCTGCAGGTGCGTCTCCATCTCCTCTTCATCATCCTCCTCTTCCTCCTCTTCCTCCTCCGGGATGCTGAAGCTGCTGAAGATGCTGAAGGACGCGCATGCGCGCTGCGGTCGCTGCTAGAGCAGAAGTTCCGTCCCTGAAGGATTTTTAAGGACTTTATTCCAGCAGGATGTGGATCCCCGTGATCCCCGTGATCCCCGTGGGAGGACGAGGTTGCGGGTTCCGCCGCTGCGCGTGCGTGGCGCTGCTGCTGCTGGCCATGAGCGCGTGCGTGCGCGGCACCCAAAGGTGAGTCCATTTCCCCCCCCCCGTAATTACCCCCCCCCCCCGTCCCTTAATCCCCCCGCGGCTGAAATGTCCCCGTGTCCCCGCAGGGCCAGCGAGCCCAGCAACATGTCCTACGTCAAATCCACGGTGGACAAGTTGCTCAAGGGCTACGACATCCGGCTGCGGCCCGACTTCGGAGGTAGATGTTTGTGTTGTTGTTGTTGTTTATTATTAACCCCCCCCCCCCCACTCTGACTCTGACCCCCGTGTCCTCCGTGTCCGTGTCCGCAGGGGCCCCCGTGGACGTGGGCATGAGCATAGACATCGCCAGCATCGACATGGTGTCTGAAGTCAACATGGTGAGTGTTTTGGGGGGTTGGAGGGCTGAGGGGGTTGCAGGTTGAATTCCTGCCGCCGCTGCAGAACCACGTGACCTGTTTATTCCCTTTAGAATTAAGATTTGGTGTCTTTTAATGCAACGCATGACACGTGAGAGGGGAGGAGGGGGCGCTAGGACCTGGGGGTTGCGCACCTGAGAGCCTCTCAAGACCCCCCCCCCCCCCCCCCCCCCCCCATTGCTCTCCTTTAATCTCCGCTGAAGTTGGTTATTTATGGATGTATTTTTTTTTATAGTGCACTTCGAGAAAAAATGTTGAAATGTCAAGATTAATGTTGAACTAGAATTTCGCCTTTTTTCTCAACATTTCGACTTTTTTCTCGACATTTGAACTTCTTTCTCGAAGTGCACAATGTCTCCCGGTGAAGTTGGTTTCAGGTTGATTATTTACGGAAGAGTATTAGGCCCATGATTTTCTTTTATTGTGCACTTCGAGAATAAAGTCGAAATTTCGCATTTTTTCTCAACATATCAACTTTATTCACAAAATTTTTACTTTTTTCTCAATATTTCGACTTTATTCTCGACATTTCGACTTTTTTCTCGAAGTGCATAATAAAAGGGGATGGGGGCAGTAGGACCTGGGGGTGTTGCACCTGAGAGCTTCTCAAGACCCCACCCTCATTGCTTTCCTTTAATCTCCCGCTGAAGTTGGTTATTTACGGATGTTTTTTGTTTTTCATTATGCACTTCGAGAAAAAAAGTCGAAATGTCAAGATTAATGTTGAAATAGAATTTCGAGAAAGTCGAAATTTCATGAATAAAGTAAAGAAAAAATTTCGCTTTTTTTCTCAACATTTCAACTTTTTTCTCGAGATTGTACTTCAACATTAATCTCGACATTTCGACTTTTTTCTCGATGTGCATAATGAAAGGGGAGGGGGGCAGTAGGACCTGAGGGAGAAGGGGGGCAGTAGGACCTGCGGGTGTCGCACCTGAGAGCTCCTCAAGACCCCCCCCCCGCCACCCCTTCATTGCTCTCCTTTAGTCTCCCAGTGAAGTTGGTTTCAGGTTGGATATTTACGGAAAAGTATCAGGGCCATGAAGGAGAAAAATATTTGACAGGGGAAGATTTTTTTTTATTGAGTACTTAGAGAAAAAAGTCGAAATGTCGAGAAAAAAGTTGAAATGTCGTGATTAATGTTGAAATAGAATTTCCAGAATAAAGTCGAAATTTCGTGAATAATGTCGAAATTTCGCCTTTTTTCTCAACATTTCAACTTTGTTCATGAAATTTTGACTTTTTTTTCAACATTTCGACTTTTTTCTCGAAATTGTACTTCAACATTATTCTCGACATTTTGACTTTTTTCTCGACATTTCGACTTTTTTCTCGAAGTGTATAATGAAAAAAAAATCTTAGTTATTAGCTCGGATCAATGCCTAAGTTGGGTTTATTTTCTATAAATAGTTTTCCAACCACGTGACAGAGCAACTCCAAACGCGAGTTCAGGTGTGAACTAATTCTGGGTTTGAGTTTTAGGAATCTACAATTGACATTAATAACTTTACGGTTAATTATTATACTTGTGTTAATTTCCGTGTGATTGTCTGCCGTGGCGTCCAAACCACGTGACCGTGGGAGTCCAGATTGATGCTGAATCGGAGTCCGAGATGAGACGAATAAAACAGACCCATTTGCATTAGAATTTGAAGACTTCTTCTATAGTTGATTAATAGGTTTTACTGGTTTTAATGAAATTTTTGATTGAGTTTGGCTCCAGACCTCGTGACTCCTGGGGAAGGCAGTTAGGAAACTAGCAGACCAGTCAAGTTTTATATTTTAAAATACGGGACATTTTCCTCCACCTGCTGTCCCACCAGCCCAACCCAGGTCCAGTTTCTTCTAACATTTTAAGACAGATTTACGAGAAATCAAAAAATCTACCTGTCAACCAATTACAAACTACAATTATGTTCAGAATCTGACAGTTCTACCTTTGTTGACACTGAAATGCTGTGGATATTCCTATGTGTGTAATTCCTATAATAGAGCCTAAATGAAAACGCATTAAAGCACATTTATTTATTTACATATTTTCAGTTTATATACACATCGATTGTCTTCAAGTGAAACATTTACATTTCCACTCATGAGGCTCTGGCCTTCACGGCGTTAGTTGTTGCCAGTAACCTCGTGAGAACCAGGTTACAGCAGGGGGCAGTTCTCACGAGGCTAGTTTAAAAATTATTATATTATAAAACGGCAAACTTACAGGTAAACACTAAAACTGGAAAAAGAGGGTAAAATATGGTAAAATACGGTAGTTTCCCGCCAAAACGGGAGACTGGACAAGTCTGTTCTAGTGATGTTTTCATATTAATGTCTGTTTTACAAACCTAAACCAAATATTTTAACCAAAACAAATCTTTGTATCGTTGTTAAGAAGGAGGAGGTTCAGAATGAACATTTACCATCGTCATCGGTCAGAATGCATTAGCCGTGGAACTTTACTTTCCAACAAGAGTTTATTTCTCCAGATGCGCTAATTAGCACAACAAGCAAAAAAGGGAGGGAAACACACGGGTGGTGAATCAGCAGCTCTGCTGCCCCGTGTGGTGATCATGAAAAGAGTGAGTGAAAGAGTGAGCAGCTTTAAAGAGGGAGTGAACACGTGAACTCAATCAGGTAAATGAGGAGTGAACAAAAGAGTGAAAAGAACCAATCAGTGCTGAGGAAAGGAGAGGAAAGCAAGTGAGGGAAGTGATGAAGGTGAAGAACTGAAGTGTCAAAATAAAAGGAAAGAGTCATCTTTACTACAGCCGCCCCCGAATTTCTAGTGAGAAATACAATTAAAGATCAAACCAGATTTAAAGCTGCAAGCAGCGATGAACGGATGAACGGATGAACGGATGAACGGGCCCTCGCGCCTGCAATTTCCACCAATAAAAGTCAAGGACTCAAAACTAAGTCCGATGACTCCACCAGGACTCTTTATGTCAAACCATTCAAAAGGTATGGCAGAAAGTAGGAACTATCAAATATCGACCAATCAAAAGAAGGGGCGGGGCTAATTTGCACCAATTATGTTCAAGGACTCAAAACCGAGTCCGATGACACCACCATGACTCTTTATGTCAAACATTCAAAAGTTACAGCAGAAAGTAGGAACTATCAAATATGGACCAATCAGATGAAGGGGGGGTGCGTTTTTTGGCGTCTAGTGTCGCCACGGTAACGCTTTTGACTGAGAAAAGTAATGCACGTCGTCGCAGGATGGAGACGCACATTTTGATGTATAAACACCTGGGTGCACGTTACGGTTCGGGCCGTATTAACGGCCGAAGAAATGGCATAAATTGCGCCAAAATGACACGATTAATTCAAAATGGCCGACTTCCTGTTGGGTTTGGGCCATGGCGCCAAGAGACTTTTCTTTAAGTTGCGACATGATACAGGTGTGTACCGATTTTCGTGCATGTACGTAAAACCGTATTGTGGGGCTTGAGGCGCAAAGTTTTCTAGGGGGCGCTGTTGAGCCGTTAGGCCACGCCCATTAATGCAAACCATTAAATATCACATTTTTCGTGCAAAAATTTGGAGAGTTTGTGTAGGAGATCAGAGTCACGGTAGAAACCAAGGGAAGCGATGCATCGTATCGTCCCATGATGAGAAGGTTGGGCGTGACTGGATCAACATCTGCTGTATCTGAAGATACAAAGGCCAAGTGGTTTTGAATTTAGAATGCCTTCGATCTCAGCCAGCACTGACTACATTTACATGCAGTCAAAATTCGGGTTATGTCTAATATTCCGGTTACTGAAACATTGGGAATAATGTTTTTCCATGCGTGAGCAAACAGGGTTATCCCTGTTTACATGGTGATTAATCATTTATCTGGATCAAACCAGCGACGCACGGAGAATGTCATGACGCAATTCCCGTCATTTCCGCTTCTTCTTCCTGTATCCAAATTCAAAACAAATGCTGCTTCACGCAACTTTTCGCTCACCTTCTTGTAAATCTTCTATCCCGGTACTTTCTACCGTCTACAAATGCAGAAATGTTCATATCCTTCATTACATTTATGAAGTGATTAGTCTCCTCCTGGTCTTGGTTTCTCCGTGTTTATAAGAACTTCCTGGACTCAAAAGACCAGGATTCCTTGTGAACAGAGCATGTGCCCGAATAACCCGAATATGAGCAAATTTCGGTTATTCAAAGGGGTTATTGGTGTTTACATGGCCGTGTAACCAGGTTATTGCTAATATTCCGGTTTTAAAAGGGTTATTGATGCATGGAAACGCAGTCACTGTTCTGAGAACCTCTTTAGTGAACCATTTGTGCACCAATGGTCGTCTTCAGAGCATTCTTCACAGAGCGAATCTCTATCTATCTATGAATATGGATGTCACGAACTGTGGTGGAAATATCCATGTAGTTGGAAGTGTAGCAGCGAGGGATGGTGATTTGCGGAAGATAATGGAGTTCGTCCTCCCAGATGTTCCGAGGATGTCCTGTGGAAGGAGGGAGGGGTCATCCAGTGGTGGAGCGCGGGTCTCAGTCCAGAGGGGGCGGAGCATTCTCCATGGGCCCTTATGATAGTCCTTTTTAACGTTCAACAACACGGACTGACTCAGTTCCATCTTTGATACAGTTTAAATACAAAAAAAACATAACTGGTCTAAAATTACACAATCTATTTAAATAGAAATAGACACAGCGGTCTATAACATCATTTCTGAGTTCTAGAACAGAGAATAGACTCTAGTCTAGTTCTATAACAGAGAATAGACTCTAGTCTCGTTCTAGAACAGAGAATAGACTCTAGTCTAGTGACAACAACACAAAGCTCATTCAAATAGGCCGGTGGTCAAGAATACACAAGATTCTGATAAAGACATTATTTATGAAGGTTACACTGACTCACCAATAGTAGTTGACTCTTCCATAACCCAAAATAATCCAGGTAACGTGGAAAACAGAGTAACATTCAAAACTTTGTACATGCTTAGTCCTCTTTTAAAGTTTAGCGCTCGTCTCCTTCATGGCAGCAACCTTGCAGAAATCGGCAAATTGGCTGTAACTGTTAAGCCTGATTTATGGTTCCGCGTTAAACCAACGCAGCCCCTACGGCGTAGGACACGCGGCGATGCGCACATACGATGCGCGTCGCCGCATACCGTACGTCGTACCCTACGGCGTAGGCTCTGCGTCGATTTAACGCAGATCCATAATTCAGGCTTTACAGCCAATCAGCGTTGGCTCACCGCCCCGATGCGTTCAGGACAATTGTAAAGTAAGAATTAGTCTACACTGACCGCACAATGCACGTTTTATCGTTATTATAGCCTACAATTTACGATTATAGATGAACGTATCACACACACTATATGAGCTTGTGGGCCCCGTGGCCACTGCCCCCCTAAACCCCTCTGGCTCCGCTACTGGGATCCTCCATTCTCCTTCCTTTCTCCACAGTTGTTGGAAAAGGATTTTAGCACGAGTTGTGAGAAGTAGGCGGTAGAGTAACGGGTCATACAGACGTGCGAGGACTCTGTAGATGTGACTCATCGTTGTGGTACGGGCTTCCAAGGGTTAGTATTTATACATGAGAAGGTCTGGTTTGCAGCTCCACAGCAGTCCCAGTGTGAGCTCTTGGGGATCAGCCCGGTCTTCAGAAAGACAAAGTTCTCTGCTCTCAGACTTTTCTTCAGATGCTAGATGGCTGATGACAAGGGGGTCGTTGCTTTCTCATTGACGGAGGTCAAAGCCCCTTCTGAAAGGACTAGGGTTGTCCCATCAGGACTTTTTAACTCCCAATCACTTGAGTTTGAGTATCTGCCGATCCCGATTTTTCCCGATCCGATCACTTTTAATTCCGAAGTAAGTGGCTGGTTTATTCCGATTTTAAATCGGAATAGAATAATTCCGCGATCATGTATACACTCATTCCACTTTAAAGGGGACCTATTATGGATCTAATCCCTATTTTAAACAGGTCTTGAATGTCTTAAAAACAAGCTTTTGATGGTTTTTGCTAAATAAATTAGAAATTCAGCCTCTGATCCATGTCTTTATCTTCCCATTCTCTAACCTCATTATCTATGCAGGATTTTGTTGGCTATGATAATGAGGCTCTGTGCTGATTGGCTGCCTGAATGAAGCGATACACCGCTACGAAAAAATGGAGGAAGCTCCGGAGTTAGTTGTTAGTGGTTTCACGCATCGGAGGCCAAACTATGTAAATCACATTTTGGTTCCGTAACTTTGGGGAGCAGAATCTTATTGGCTTGTAGATCCACATCACACTGGAGGATCATCCGGGCGGCTGTACAGACACTGCAGAATCTGGTTGTTTCCTCCTTCTCTGAGTTGCTGAGGGGAGACCACTTTATATATGTTAAAGTAAGAGAAAACCTGGTTTTTACATTCGGGGTCTAGACGTTATACCCATTCACAACACTAGACTGCGCTAGATATCTTTAAAGTTAATGAAGAAAAATAAAAAATAGCACTAAGAAAGAAAAGAGAAGAAAATAAGAGAAGAGATAACAGAAGATGGAGAAACGAGAAAAGTTGGTGGAAGATCGGCAGGTGAACCGGCAGCTGAGGAAGTTATGATGCAAACTTCAAGATGATGATTTGAATGAGGCAAAATAACAGGCTTTTTCTCTCGAATATATTGTTATAATCATTTGTTTCAGATGTACTGTAACTATTTTCTGTATGAAAATTGAATTTGGTGTTCAAAAAGTCTTTTTTCAAACTTGAGTCTTGAAAAAGATGGGGTCGTCTTATAATCAGGGTCGTCTTATATTCAGGCTAATACAGTAGGTCTCCTTTAAATAAATCCCGGTCTTTCTTTCTGCTCGTTCCCTCGCCCGTCTGTCTCCATGACCTTATATTCCTGCTGGGCTGGTTTTCCAACAAAGTTTCAAGATGCAGCAGCAGTAAACGGTAAAATCATCAACATGATGTTGTCGTGCTGCTGCTGCTTCAAAAATAAAATCAAAACAAATCCAAAAAGGATGCTAATAATGTATAATAACATGGAGGAATAATAATTCCTCCATGTTGTTGCTAATCGAGTCAGTTTCTTTACTTCCGGTAGACGTAAATACAAAGACGTCCTCCCCTCTATCCAATCCAGAGGTGTATAAAATACTTGAAACAAGTAAGTAAGTAAAAGTAGAAATACCATAACGCCAAAGACTTTGGTAAAAGTTAGTCACCTATAAGAAAATTACTTGAGTAAAAGTCTTAAATTAGCTCCCATTAAATATACTCAAGTATCAAAAGTAAAAGTACAAGTATTTTATAGTACGCATGAAAAGAAGCAACACAAGCAAAAATGATCCTTCCCTTGTTTTTTTTACTTCACTTTCAGTTGAATGAAATGTATAGAATACAACACCAAAAATAAACCGTCTTTCTTGCAAAATATAATTCTTTGATTATTTTAATTTGTAACGAGTAACGAGGTGGCAAATGTCAAAGTAACAAAGTAAAAGTACATTTTTTAACTTTCAAATGTATTGAAGTTATAAAAAAAACGCAAGTAAAGTACAAATCCTCAAAAAAACGACTTAAGTAGTGTAACGAAGTACAACTACTCCATTACTATAAACCTCTGATCCAATCAGAACCTTCCCAACCCCCAGACCTGAAGAGGAATTGGATAAAGCCGATCAAACCATGTACATAGTCTTTTTCTACTTTTTATATTGCTCTTTTTTATTATTTAACTATTTATGGTTATTTCTATTTTACATTTTTTGTATAAAGGGTGTGTGTGTTTTGGCTGCTGCACGACTGAATTTCTCCTCTGGGAGATCAATAAAGTCTACTATTCTATTCTATTCTATTCTATTCTATTCTATTCTATTCTATTCTATTCTATTCTATTCTATTCTATTCTAAACGTGTTTTCCATGGAAACCTCAATTCAGAATTACTATTTCCATGAAAACTCGAAGGAAAATAGTTTAATTCTGAATTATTTAATTCGGAATAATTAATTCTGAATTAAAAAACATCATGTAGCCGTGCCCTCTTCGATGAAAATAAAAAGCCCTCTTCAGGAAACGTGTAGGGGCAACTTGTCCCGTTCTTCTTCTTCATTCTGTTGAAGGAGAAAATACTGCAAAGACATTGATCCAACCTCAGACCAACTTCACTGCTGCGGTTCCAACCTCAGACGAACTTCACTGCTGCGGTTCCAACCTCAGACCAACTTCACTGCTGCGGTTCCAACCTCAGACCAACTTCACTGCTGCGGTTCCAACCTGAGACCAACTTCACTGCTGCGGTTCCAACCTGAGACCGACTTCACTGAAGATCCGCAATGTGTCAAAGTCACGGCGGTTCGGGATTCCGCGCACGCTCCGCGCGTGCCCGCGGACAGCTCGCTGCGCGGGAATTATATAACGGAGGCTCGTGCACGAGCAGACCCTGCAGGACCTGGTTCTGGTTCTGCATGGAGAACAGCTGCACAACCCCCTTGACATGCTGAGAGAATTAAAGGACATGCTGCAGAATCTGGCCCGGTTTATCTGAGCCGTCCCGGTCCAGTTGGGCAATTACCTACTTTTTTATTTTTATTTTATTTTTTACCTTGTCTGCACACAGATTAATGGTTGACGCCATGATGGTAAAAACCTAAGGTATATATATGTGCATTGTTA
>NC_084602.1:40263787-40301287 GCF_033807715.1 Cololabis saira
TCCTTCCTTCTTTTTTCCCAGTCCTTCCTTCTTTCCTCCTTCTCCCCTTTCCTTCCTTCCTTCCTTCCTTCCTTCCTTCCTTCCTTCCTTCCTTCCTTCCTTCCTTCCTTCCTTCCTTCCTTCCTTCCTTCCTTCCTTCCTTCTTTCCTTCCTTCCTTCCTTCCTTCCTTCCTTCCTTCCTTCCTTCCTTCCTTCCTTCCTTCCTTCCTTCCTTCCATGACAAATTCTTATCGTGAGGAAATTTAATAATAAACGGTTGCCATTTATTATAGAATTTGTTCAAGTTTCCCCTTCTTGAGTATCTAATTTTTTCTACTTTTAAAAGTAGTTAATCCACAGTGTACTGGAAGGAGCTGTCGTGGATTTCCAGTTAAGAAGAAGGTGGCGTTTAGCAATCACGGAGGTGAAAGCTATTACTTCCAATTCCTTAGTAGAATATCGGGTGTAGTCTTCAGGAAGACCAAAAATGCCAATGTGTGGTGAGGCGTCAATAGTTTTTGAAAATACCTTGGACATGGTGTCGAAGTAAACTTGCCAAAAATTTGTCAGGGCTGGACAAGAGAAAAACATATGCGTAAGATTACAAGGTGAGCCTGCACATCTGTCGCAAACATCTACCATATTTGGGAAAATTCTTGCCAGCCTTGTCTTTGAATAATGACATCTAAATACAACCTTACATTGTATCAAGGTCAAACGGGCACAAATGGATGTCATGTGAATGACCTTCAGTGCAGCTTCCCACCAATATTGATCAAAAGCTAATCCTAGTTCACGCTCCCAAGTCTCTTTTGTGCTAGTGGTCAAATAACCATCATATGACTGAATAGAACTATAATTTTTTGAAATTAAAGACCTTTGTATGACAAACTTATTTTATCAGGAATTCATATATTCCATCCAGCAAACTGACATTTTTGCTGATTTGACTGCCGTTTTTACCTGAAATGCTCATGTGAAACACGTATCTGATGGTTGAGGAGCTGGATGGTCCCAACGATTTTATTTGCTACATTGATCCAACGCAAAATAATAAAAAAACGTGCTTATTAATCACGCTGGGAGTTTATCCCCCCTCTCTCTATTAGTGATGCACCGATTGTTCGGTAACCGAAATTGTTAGGCCGAAAATGGCAAAAAAAACACTTTCGGTGTTCGGTGGAATAAGTGGGGAAAAAAACCGAACAATTAATAACGGCGTTGTAAAATAAGGAAATAGACTGGCCGCTCCGTCCCGTAACGTTGTGCACTACATAAATCGCCAACCAAAAACTAACCCCATAAGAATTTTACCTAACATTCACCAGGAGGTGGAACCAAAACAACATAATGCTGGTAAATTCAAAAATTTTCATTTTTTTATGTTCAATAAATATTTTCTACCTTGTAACTTTGTAAAATATTTTTTTCTTTGAAAAGCATGCCTAAATCAAATGTATTTGATTTATGCAATGGTGAAAAAATTGGCAAAATAAATGAAAAACTGCTGAAGAACCATGTTCGGTATTGTTCGGTATTCGGCCAAGTGTTTATTATTATTTTCGGTTTCGGTTTCGGCCACAAATTTTCATTTCGGTGCATCACTACTCTCTATGATGACAAGCCCTGAGTTAGTAAATCATGACCCTCCCTCCACCATGCTTCCACAATTATGTGTCGATGCAGTTGAACCTTTTCACACTAAACATCGTGTTAACCGTTCTTCCATCGACATGCTGTCGGTTCACTGACTTCCATTTAGTAGAGTTATGGACAGAGACATCTGCCAGTGATGTCTTCAAGCCTGTAGCCGTTCCTCTTCTTTACCTTAATGAGGATTCTGCCTTATGTTTCCTTTCTATTCTTTATAAAACTTTACAAAGTCAGACTAATTATTCCTTAAACACTCTAGAGTTTATGTGAGATTTAAAAGGACTGACCAACAGTTTCCATACTGCATGTTACGTGCAGGATTACACAGACAATTCAGCGTGTTAAAGCAGCTGTAAATCCTGTTTTTACCCTCCATGTTGAGAGCTCAGTGGGCAAGAAGGCCTCACCTCTGTTGCTGGTTCACTTCAACCCAAATAAACCCCATATGAACCTCATGTCCACGTTTCATATTGGCGAGCCAGCTAGGAGTCATTCAAACGGTTGACGTACGGCCATGAGTGCGAGGGCCCGTTCATCGCTGCTTGCAGCTTTAATTATTATTATTATTATTGTCAGGTCAAACAGAGCTAACGTGGGGGGCTTTGGAGGGGTTTGTTGATGACATAACCTGAGTACAACCCCCTAGGGGAGTTTTTATTCATCATTATTTTATTATATAAGGAAACAGCTGGTGAGAGTAACAGCAGCAGCATCTGTCTCAGGTAGATCTGGATCTGGAGATGAGTAACCGGGGAGACGAGGACGCCATAAACCGCCGTATGTCCAGAACCACAAAGGATGATGATTGTTTGAACAACTTAACAACTTAAGGTCAATATTCCGGTTACTCAAAAATTGGGAATAATGTGTTTCCATGCGTGAGCTAACAGGGTTATCCCTGTTTACATGGTGATTAATCATTCAGGATATCTGGATCAAACCAGCGACCCGCGGAGAACGTGATGACGCAATTCCCGTCATTTCTGCTTCTTCTTACTGTATCCAAATTCAAAACAAATGCTGCTTCGCGCAACTTTTCTCTCTCCTTCTTGTAAATCTTCTATCCCGGTACTTTCTACCGTCTACAAATGCAGAAATGTTCATATCCTTCATTACATTTATGAAGTGATTAGTCTCCTCCTGGTCTTGGTTTCTCCGTGTTTATAAGAACTTCCTGGACTCAAAAGATCAAGATTGCTTGCGAAAAGAATATGCGCAGAAAACAGATTCCTGTTCCTTCACGATAATTTCTGGCATTTATCCCGATAACGATAAAAATGACGATAAAAAAAATATCAATTCAACTCCACCTTTGTAACTATAAATCTATCTCGCTCTCAGATCCGCCATGTTTGTTACACAAAAACGTATCTACGGGAATTTATCCTTCTTTCTTTCTTTCTTTCTTTCTTTCTTTCTTTCTTTCTTTCTTTCTTTCTTTCTTTCTTTCTTTCTTTCTTTCTTTCTTTCTTTCTTTCTTTCTTTCTTTCCTCCTTCCTTCCTTCCTTCCTTCCTTCCTTCCTTCACGTACGTTGTGTGTGGATTTAACACAGAACCATAAATCAGACTTTACACAAAAAGTCATCAACAGGAATTTATCATTTTTACCACGAGATGACAAATTCTTACCGTGGGGAATTTTTTTGACGGTTAATCGTGAACGGTAAAATATCACCCATTCCTAGGTTATTGGTGTTTACATGGCCGTGCAAAACCGAGTTATTGCTAATATTCCGGTTAGAAAAGGGTTATTGATGCATGTAAACGCAGTCATTCATCCATCCTCGTTTTGAAAACTCCACCTGTCTGACGCCATAAATGTAACGGATGCAGGGACAAACGTCATTCTACACGTCCACACAGGTTACGTCTCGTTCATCCTGCAGCGATATCAGATCTGAGAACCCCTAAAGAGGCCGAGGCGGCGGCTGAGAGGCAGCTGCAGCTCTCTGATTCGTCCCGGAGAGAGAACTGGAGCATTCAGGCCAGCGACTGCTCCGGTCCCTGCTGCTAAATACGAGCCGACATGGTGCAGCGTAGCTCAGCTCAGCAGTCTGCACGGCTGCTGGAGAGCATTAGCTTCCAGGGGGAAGTTCGGCCCAGATAGGACGGACTGGCAGACTGTTCTCTGTTCCCCAACAACATGAATCAGCAACACGCTCGGTTAGTTTCCTACGTAATACTTTGGTTATCTGACTGTTCAGCTGGTTTGGTTGTGTGTTTGTTTTGCTGATTTGTGGATTAACTGTAGTTGGCTCCTGGTTTCAAAACCTGTTTTCAGAAAACCTGCAGGGTTGGTCCTGGTTTTATACACCATTCGTGTTCCTAAAACCTCCTTCACCACATCTTCAAGTTCTGAGGTTGTGTGCTGTTCTGCCAAAATAGATTGATAATTAAAATACTGACTGTTAGTGCTGGGCGGTATGACCAAAAATGTATATCGCGGTATTTTTCAAAATTATATCGGTTTCACGGTATATCACAGGTTTTTTTTTTTTCATGCACAACTGGGTGTTAACCACATTTTCTAATGATTTGGAAAGGAATTACTGCAGTAAATTGGCTTAGAATGGCCTATTTTACTGTCATGAGGAGGAAATATTGTAGGAAAACATTAATGTCCACACTAGTATAAATACAGGTTTGCATGCCCTCACAAAATGATGCCGTTTACAATGAGGTGGCAGCACTTATGATTCTAATGTAGAGCTGAACGATTTTTGAAAATAATCTAATTGCGATTTTTTTCCTCAATATTACGATTGCGATTTAATATGCGATTATTTTTTTTCAAGGTCCTGTTCTCATGTATTTTTCAACTACACAAGCAATAAATCATTCTGTTTCAAGTACATTTTCACTTGAAATAAGTAGAAAAATCTGCCAGTGGAACAAGATTTTTTTGCTTGTAATAAGAAGATAAATCTTGTTCCACTGGCAGATTTTTCTACTTATTTCAAGTGAAAATGTACTTGAAACAGGTGAAAATGGTCAAATAACAAGTTATTTTTCTGGTGTTATTTTTCTGGTGATGACTCTAAATGTTGAAATAGCAGTAAAACCACATTCATTGATGAAATGACCTAAGGGATGGAAAGAAGGGATGGCAGTTTTACAGGGGGGTGATTTGGACTGTTTTTTATTTCAGGGGGAGATGATTTGGACCGGTTTTAATTTTAGGTTGGGGTGCCATCACATCACCCCTCATCCCCCCTCAACTCGAGTACTGCTCACACGGAACTCAGAACTTCTTCATAAATAACTCAAAAATCCCAGAGAAAAAAAAACACCAGCAAGCTAACAAACAAACCAATAAAGCTCTCAGAGTTAACAAAAGGAACCAGCAATGAACAACTTGCAGCCCCGCTGTTTTAACCTCTCCTCCTGATGAGCTGACGGGCTGCAGGTGTGGTTTAAGGCTGATTTATGGTTCCGTGTTACACCAACGCAGGCCCTACGCCGTGGGTTATGCGACCTACGGCGTACCCTACGGCGAAAGCTCTGCGTCGATTTAACGCGGAACCATAAATCAGGCTTCACAGCGCGACTCACTCTGCACCCGGCTCGTACCCCTCCATGTTGAGAGCCCAGTGGGCAACAAGGCCTCACCTCTGTTGCTGGTTCACTTCAACCCAAATAAACCCCATCTGAACCCCATGTCCACGTTTCATATTGGCGAGCCAGCTAGGAGTCATTCAAACGATTGACCATAACTCGCCCTGTCAGAACCTGTTATAACCAATGTAGGTGATCGATATTGTGCCAATACAGAACCAACTACAGTCTTGTATGTTAGCCCATTTAAGACACATATGTGTTGGATATTTTATAATTAAATAATAATTTCACCAAATTCAAGTTTTTCATGTATTCTCACAACCAGCGATTCAGATAACCTAAAAACAGTTACAGTAATGATCGCAGAATAATTTTATTTGGATTTAAAATCGGAATAAACCAGCCACTTACTTCTGAATTAAGTTTAATTTGGAATGGCCATTTTCATTCAGAATTAGGTGTTTAAATGGTAATTTTTACTCATTTTAAATCGGATTTAATTTTAATTCTGAATTAAAGAGGAATTGAACTTCCCATGTAAACGCACTCATTGTGTTGAGCACTTGCTGATGCTGAACCCTGGTTACCGCGGTTACGGCGATGCTTGTGTCGCTCCTGGCTGCTCTTACGTGATAACTTTGTCTTTGCAAGGCCTCGCTAACCATCAGCGTTTCTGCTGATTGCAGCAGGTAACGGCGTCAAAGCCGACAAACACTCAGCTGTTTCCTGCAGACGATATGAGGTTTGTCGGTTGGTTTGACGGAAACACCGTCAACACGAAGCGTCGGACACGTGGAGCGTTAACGCCCGTCTGAGTGCCCGTCGTTCCCTCCAGGGAAACTTTCTTATGTTTACTTTCAGTTTTTTGGGTCTAGACTTTGTTTTCTTGCCATAAATAATGACAGAACCTAATAATGCCGTGTTTACTTCATTTTAAGATTAATTCTTTATGTGGTCCCGATACGTGAAACTGGACCATAGTGCACTTTCTTTTCCTTCCTGTAGTATTTTACAATCTTTTATTCATAATCAACATCAGATATTTGAAAGTTTAATGGAACAACTCTGGACTTTTCTCAGCTAAGAGTGTTTTCCTCGCGTGCAGAACCTCGACGGTGAAGTTGTGTTTTTCTTGGACTGTCAGTTTGTGGAAAAGCCGTCCGTCCGTTTGAGTTACGCTCATCATGGACCCGTATTCCTAACACACCTGCGTCAGGACTCTTCACAGGTAGCAAAATATCAGTGAATCAACTAGTGATGCAGCGATTGTTCGGTAACCGAAATTGTTCGGCCGAAAATGGCAAAAAAACACTTTCGGTGTTCGGTGGAATAAGTGGGAAAAAAACCGAACAATTACAGTTTTTTCTGAAAGCTTAGGCGCTAATTATGTTCTTGTAGCACAATTTCTAAAACTATTAACACACATAGCAAAACCACTCACCGAGTTAGCGAAATTAAAAGCACAAATACTGCTTTGCACTCAGTTTGTAATTTTGTAACACACACTTTTCAAAACTGTAGGCACAATTCACTGCTTACACTCAATTGCCAAATTTCCAAAACACTCCTAGCAAAATTATACACATGTATGGCTATTATTTACACTATTTTGCCAACTGTCTGGCACACTTTCACATGTGAAAACAATTTTAGAGAATTAGTTCACTTTGCAATCAGCCTAAGCACTATGAATAAGCCACAGGTAAGCTGTCTGTGTGGAGTACAATGGAAGGAGCAAGAAGAGTAAGAATCAGAGGACGAGGAAGAGGACGTGGAGGTGAAGAAGCAAGGGGTTTAGAGGAAGTTAGAGGAAGAGGACAAGGAGCAGCAAGAGGAGGACGAGGAGGGGGAAGAGGAAGGGCCAGAGCAGACCTGATATGTCATCATATGGGACAATGTTAGTTTCCATAGGGCTGCTTTGGTCCGCAACTGGTTTACTGATCACCCACTCTTCATGGCACTCAACCTCCCCCCATACTCTCCATTCTTACTGTAAATCCAATTGAAGAGTTCTTTTCTGCCCGGCGCTGGAAAGCCCACGACCGCCTTCCCCATCAACACGCAGCCCTTTTACAAGCAATGGAGGAGGCATGTGGAGATATTGAGCAGGCATCATGTCAGGCCTGGATACGGCATGCAAGGAGGTATTTTCCCCGGTGCCTTGGACTGGAGGACATCGCATGCGATGTGGATGAGATTTTGTGGCCGGACCCAGAGAGACGGCATGATGTAGGCTGATTGTCCTTTTTTTGTGAATGTATTATTTTGTGTTCTGTGCTGTGTCTTTGTTTTGATGAGTGTGAATAAACACCAATACTTGAAGTTGGGATCCCTGTGTGTTTACAGAACTATGACAAAAGTATGACCTCAAACTGACCTAGCCACCTTGTGCACAGAAAAAGCAAAAGCCAGATGTGTTTTGTATTCATACCATCAGTGTGTAGTTGGCACATTATGTGCTTAGTAAATGATGGCATGTGTTTACTGTCTGATATGAAAACACCATTTTTACTAAGGTGTGTAGAGTTAATCAAACTGTGTTTGATTTTGCAAAAGAACTATAAAGTTTTGATAATTTGGTGAAAGGTTTTCTCATTTGTGTGTAGAGTTTAGCAAAAATAGCCAATGTTGCAAAAAATGTACTTAAGGATTCAGCAAAAACTGTAATAACGGCGTTGTAAAATAAGGAAATAGACTGGCCGCTCCGTCCCGTGGTCCCGTAAGTGTTGCACCACAAACATAAATCGTTGGCCGACCAAAAACTAACCCCATAAGAATTTTACCTAACATTCACCAGGAGGTGGAACCAAAACAACATAATGCTGGAAATTAAATGTATGAAATGTCAAATCAAATGTATTTGATTTATGCAATGGTGAAAAAATTGGCAAAATAAATGAAAAACTGCTGAAGAACCATGTTCGGTATTGTTCGGTATTCGGCCAAGTGTTTATTAATATTTTCGGTTTCGGTTTCGGCCACAAATATTAATTTCGGTGCATCTAGAATCAACATTGAAATATGGTCAGGCAGAAACATTGAATCCATGTTGAATGTCTTGTTTACCTATTGTGAACAAATCTGAAGGTTTTGTTCACAATAATTCTGCTCTACAATTACTACAAATACATTTTTTGAAATAGATTATGCTCTGTGTCTTAGTACATAATAGTAATTTTTACATTTTAAAATTGAATTTGTGTCTGAGGTTGGGCCCGTGGGGGGGTTAGTTCCTACAAGAACTTTATCCTGCTTTCACCTAGAGGTGGGTGCAATTCATCGATGTGTCGATGCACCGCGATGCGTTACGTGACGATTTGGAATCGATTAATTAATTATTTTTTTTTAAGTTATCCTATCCAGATTCCAGACTGAATAAGCTGCTGAATCATTTCATTTTCAAGAATGCACATTTCTTATTGTTCACTTGAAATATGGCAGATATGTTTACACTAAATAAATTTGATGGAAGTACATATCTTGTTTACTTGAATTAATGAACTCTTAATGAACAGCTTTCCCTGGTCAAAGTTAAGTAAGTCAGAGAGCAAATGTTTACATAGTCATAAAATACATTATTTTGTGTCTTTGAAAAATACATGTCAAATGTTCAAAAAACCTTGTTATTTACTTAATGAGTGTTGTTAGAGGAACTGAGTTAATTGATTGGCTATTTATTTACAAATGTAGCCACAGATGAAGACAAAATCAATCTTGTATGGAAAAAAGCATTAAAAATCACAATAATCGAAGAATCGTGGCACCAATAATCGAATCGACAATCGTTATAATCGAAGAATCGAAGCTCCAATAATCGAAATCGAATCGAATCGTGAGGTACCCTTGTTTGCACACCCCTACATTCACCCCTGGAAATGAGATACGGATTGGGAACATAAATCAAAGTGTCATCTGCGTACAAATTAACCTTTGCGTTGCGACGCGTCGCGCGTCTTGTTTAAACTGTGTGGTTCATGTTGACGTTCTGACGCTCTCCCCCCCGTGTCCCCAGGACTACACCATCACCATGTACTTCCAGCAGTCGTGGAGGGACAAGCGTCTGTCCTACACCGGGATCCCCCTCAACCTCACCCTGGACAACCGGGTGGCCGACCAGCTCTGGGTCCCCGACACCTACTTCATCAACGACAAGAAGTCCTTCGTCCACGGGGTGACGGTGAAGAACCGGATGATCCGGCTGCACCCGGACGGCACGGTGCTCTACGGCCTCAGGTAAGAACCAATCCTTCAAGCGGTCCTGCACGAAAATGTCACGTCGGAAATGGTTTTTAACACATTTAAACTTCGTTTTTCAACTGTAACTTCATACTAGAACATTTCTGGAAATGTTTATATGGGCCCTACTGCCCATTTGCTTTGGTTTGGGACTGTAGTTGTTAGGGCTGAACGATTAATTGCATTTGCGATAATATCGCGATGTGATAAAACGAGATTTTCAAACCGCAAAGGCTGCGATTTGACCAGTCACGTGATCTGGTCACGTGATCTGGTCACGTTGCCGGCAGGGAAAAAAAGTCAACAGTGCCGCATGTCCGCCTGTAACCTACTGTTTCTACCATGGCCTCAGTGTTAGGGCTCGGCCAGGCAGGGCTTTATAGATATATGGGCTTTATACATTTATTAAATATATGACCGCGGAGTCGGCGTGGCGAGGAGCCGGGCGCCGGCGGACAGTGGAGCCGCGCTGTGAAGCCTGAATTATGGTTCCGCGTTAAATCGACGCAGAGCTTACGCCGTAGGGTACGCGGCGTCGCGCGCCGTACGTACTGCGTACCCTGCGTTGGTGTAACGCGGAACCATAAATCAGCTTTAAACCACACCTGCAGCCCGTCGGAGGAGAGCGGGGCTGCGAGTTCATTGCTGGTTGGTTTTGTTAACTCTGAGCTTTGTTGGTTTGTTTGTTAGTTTGCTGGTGGGTTTTTTTCCATGTGATTTTTGAGTTATTTGTGAAGAAGTTCTGAGTTTCCTGTGAGGAAGTTTTTTTGTTCCCTGTGGGAGTTTTTCTGTGTTTTTCTATTAAACTACGCCTCGTTTTGGCTAAAGTTTAACCCGGTTTGGTGTCGTGCGATTGGGTTAGAGGTAAAGCCAGTACTCGAGTTGTAAAAAAAAAAAAAAAAAATCAGGGGGCATGGTGGATTTTATCATATGGGGACAGATAATTTGTGCTGATTACAAATAATATAATATATTACAAATAATAGCAGTGACCAAAACAGCTGCAGAAATACTGCAGGAATGACATAGCAGCAGTTAAATGCAGCCTTCTGTAAGCTTTAAATATCCACTGGGCTTACATCAAATACATCAAAACACAACAATAAAAACACTTTTCTGAACTTATCAATATGACTCTGTCCTTCACAGGATACGTAAAATGGATCACTGCAAAAACTCACAATCTTAACAAGAATATTTGTCTTATTTCTAGTTAAAATGTCTCATTTTAGTACAAAAAATCTCATTACACTTAAAACAAGACTCATCACTGGAAAAAACAACAATTTTCACCTGTTTACAGTAGATTTTCAATTAAAATAAGTAGAAAAATCTGCCAGTGGAACAAGATTTTTTTACTTGTAATGAGAAGATAAAAAAAAGATTTTTCTACTTATTTCAAGTGAAAATTTACTTGAAACAGGTGAAAATTGTCAAATAAGTTATTTTTCTGGTAATGACTAAATGTTGAAATAGCAGTAAAACTACATTAATTGATGAAATGACACAAGAGATGGAAAGGGGGGATGGCAGTTTTACAGGGGGGATGATTTGGACCGTTTTTATTTCAGGGGGGATGCCATCCCCCTCATCCCCCCTCAACTTCAGTACTGGGTAAAGCCACAGATTTTTTTTCTTTATTGTTGTAATCTGTGCTTTAAATAAATCTGACATTGTTTATTATAAAACAGACCAATTTATTGCTTGTGTAGTTGAAAAATACATGAGAACAGGACCTTGAAAAAATAATCGCATATTAAATCGCAATCGCAATATTGAGGAAAAAAATCGCAATTAGATTATTTTCAAAAATCGTTCAGCCCTAGTAGTTGTTGTGTTTGAGGTGGTTCTGGTTGTGTTTAAGGTTGTTTTGTTGTGTTTAATGTGGTACTGCTTGTGTTTAAGGTGGTACTGGTTGTGTTTAAGGTGGTACTGGTTGTGTTTAAGGTGGTACTGGTTGTGTTTAAGGTGGTACTGGTTGTTCTGGTTGTGTTTAAGGGGGTACTGGTTGTGTTTAAGGTGGTACTGGTTGTGTTTAAGGTGGTACTGGTTGTGTTTAAGGTGGTACTGGTTGTGTTTAAGGTTGTTCTGGTTGTGTTTAAGGTGGTACTGGTTGTGTTTAAGGTGGTACTGGTTGTGTTTAAGGTGGTACTGGTTGTGTTTAAGGTGGTACTGGTTGTGTTTAAGGTGGTACTGGTTGTGTTTAAGGTGGTACTGGTTGTGTTTAAGGTGGTACTGGTTGTGTTTAAGGTGGTACTGGTTGTGTTTAAGGTGGTACTGGTTGTGTTTAAGGTGGTACTGGTTGTGTTTAAGGTTGTTTTGGTTGTGTTTAAGGTGGTACTGGTTGTGTTTAAGGTGGTACTGGTTGTGTTTAAGGTGGTACTGGTTGTGTTTAAGGTGGTACTGGTTGTGTCGGAGGTGGTACTGGTTGTGTTTAAGGTGGTACTGGTTGTGTTTAAGGTGGTACTGGTTGTGTTTAAGGTGGTACTGGTTGTGTTTAAGGTTGTTCTGGTTGTGTTTAAGGTTGTTTTGGTTGTGTTTAAGGTGGTACTGGTTGTGTTTAAGGTGGTACTGGTTGTGTTTAAGGTACTGGTTGTGTTTAAGGTGGTACTGGTTGTGTTTAAGGTGGTACTGGTTGTGTTTAAGGTGGTACTGCTTGTGTTTAAGGTGGTACTGGTTGTGTTTAAGGTGGTACTGGTTGTGTTTAAGGTGGTACTGGTTGTGTTTAAGGTGGTACTGGTTGTTCTGGTTGTGTTTAAGGGGGTACTGGTTGTGTTTAAGGTGGTACTGGTTGTGTTTAAGGGGGTACTGGTTGTGTTTAAGGTGGTACTGGTTGTGTTTAAGGTGGTACTGGTTGTGTTTAAGGTGGTACTGGTTGTGTTTAAGGTTGTTCTGGTTGTGTTTAAGGTGGTACTGGTTGTGTTTAAGGTGGTACTGGTTGTGTTTAAGGTGGTACTGGTTGTGTTTAAGGTGGTACTGGTTGTGTTTAAGGTGGTACTGGTTGTGTTTAAGGTGGTACTGGTTGTGTTTAAGGTGGTACTGGTTGTGTTTAAGGTGGTACTGGTTGTGTTTAAGGTGGTACTGGTTGTGTTTAAGGTGGTTCTGGTTGTGTTTAAGGTGGTACTGGTTGTGTTTAAGGTGGTACTGCTTGTGTTTAAGGTGGTACTGGTTGTGTTTAAGGTGGTACTGGTTGTGTTTAAGGTTGTTTTGGTTGTGTTTAAGGTGGTACTGGTTAGGGCTGAACGATATACCGTTATCGTATCTATATCGAGATATGAACATTCAAGACATTAATAACGGAAAAGCAACGATATAAACGATATATTTCCGCTCGCCCTGCTTGTACAGCGCGAGCAGTCTCCATAAACATTACTTTTAAGATTGCTCTTGAACGCACCACTACGGCCAGCCAACCACAAAGCTTATTTCATGCTTGCTGTTGATAGACAGCTGAAGCCAACCAATGACAAACATAGGAGGGTGGGAGGGAGGGACACGTGACTGAGCCGCACACAGCCACACACGGGAGAGCGGAGAAGAGCGGAGAAATCCAAACGGAAGAAAAGAGACATGAGTACGGAGGATAATGCGGCCGGTGGCGGTGCTGAATCTAATTTTGTGCCAAAACATAAATAATCCTCCATTACTTGGAGGTATTTTGGATTTAGAAAGGATGATGTCGACCAGAGCGAGGTGTTGTGCAAGTCGTGCTTGGTGAAAATTGCGACGTCGGCCATCCCTTTTTAGTTTTGAAATTACAAAATAAAAATAGAGAAATAAACCAAAATAATCCGTTCCCCATCTTTTGTTTTCATAATAAAAAATTCATTGATGTGTTTGAAAATCTAAATTGGGAATTAAAACAGCGAGTGGAAAACTCTTTTCTCTATTTCCTATTCGTTTACTGAAAACAAGGATTGGACAAATGGGGGGATTGCACATGCGCAGTACTAAATTAAGAAAGTTGTTTCTGGTTCTTTTGTTGATCAGATTGAAAGTTAACATTTTTAGATATTTAATTGTTGAAACAGAAAATAAATCAAATATGAAACCTGGGAGTGAAACATGAGTTTAATCTGTAATCTGTCTTCACTCCGTCATGAAACTGCAGTGATGTTGTGACAGTCCGATCAGCTGCAGCGTCCAATCAATAACATGTACTGAACTCTAACTCTAACTGCATTGGTTATTTATCGTTAAAGCGGAGCTACAGTAAAATATTTTGATTATTATTTATTATTGAGTGACTTTATGTTAATGTTGATGACTGGCAGTGAGTTCTAATCAATAAAACTGCACTCTTTTGATTTCTGATGTTTTTATTTTTCTGAAAAATGCTTGGTTTTCACCGAATCGAAGTCATATCGTATCGTATCGATATCGAGATATCTGGCATGAATATCGAGATATGAAATTTTGTCCATATCGTTCAGCCCTAGTACTGGTTGTGTTTAAGGTGGTAATGGTTGTGTTTAAGGTGGTACTGGTTGTGTTTAAGGTGGTACTGGTTGTGTTTAAGGTGGTACTGGTTGTGTTTAAGGTGGTACTGGTTGTGTTTAAGGTTGTTCTGGTTGTGTTAAAGGTGGTACTGGTTGTGTTTAAGGTGGTACTGGTTGTGTTTATGGTGGTACAGGTTGTGTTTAAGGTGGTACTGGTTGTGTTTAAGGTTGTTCTGGTTGTGTTAAAGGTGGTACTGGTTGTGTTTACGGTGGTACTGGTTGTGTTTAAGGTGGCACTGGTTGTGTTTAAGGTGGTACTGGTTGTGTTTAAGGTGGTACTGGTTGTGTTTAAGGTTGTTCTGGTTGTGTTAAAGGTGGTACTGGTTGTGTTTAAGGTGGTACTGGTTGTGTTTATGGTGGTACAGGTTGTGTTTAAGGTGGTACTGGTTGTGTTTAAGATGGTACTGGTTGTGTTTATGGTGGTACAGGTTGTGTTTAAGGTGGTACTGGTTGTGTTTAAGATGGTACTGGTTGTGTTTAAGGTGGTACTGGTTGTGTTTAAGGTTGTTTTGGTTGTGTTTAAGGTGGTACTGGTTGTGTTTAAGGTGGTTCTGGTTGTGTTTAAGGTGGTACTGGTTGTATTTAAGGTGGTACTGGTTGTGTTTAAGGTGGTACTGGTTGTGTTTAAGGTGGTACTGGTTGTGTTTAAGGTGGTACTGGTTGTGTTTAAGGTGGTTCTGGTTGTGTTTAAGGTGGTACTGGTTGTGTTTAAGGTGGTACTGGTTGTGTTTAAGGTGGTACTGGTTGTGTTTAAGGTGGTTCTGGTTGTGTTTAAGGTGGTACTGGTTGTGTTTAAGGTGGTACTGGTTGTATTTAAGGTGGTACTGGTTGTGTTTAAGGTGGTACTGGTTGTGTTTAAGGTGGTACTGGTTGTGTTTAAGGTGGTACTGGTTGTTTTTAAGGTGGTACTGGTTGTGTTTAAGGTGGTACTGGTTGTGTTTAAGGTGGTGCTGGTTTTGTTTAAGGTGGTACTGGTTGTGTTTAAGGTGGTACTGGTTGTGTTTAAGGTGGTACTGGTTGTATTTAAGGTGGTAGTGGTTGTGTTTAAGGTGGTACTGGTTGTGTTTAAGGTGGTTCTGGTTGTATTTAAGGTGGTACTGGTTGTGTTTAAGGTGGTACTGGTTGTGTTTAAGGTGGTACTGGTTGTGTTTAAGGTGGTTCTGGTTGTGTTTAAGGTGGTACTGGTTGTGTTTAAGGTGGTACTGGTTGTGTTTAAGGTGGTACTGGTTGTGTTTAAGGTGGTACTGGTTGTGTTTAAGGTGGTACTGGTTGTGTTTAAGGTGGTACTGGTTGTGTTTAAGGTGGTACTGGTTGTGTTTAAGGTGGTACTGGTTGTGTTTAAGGTGGTACTGGTTGTGTTTAAGGTGGTACTGGTTGTGTTTAAGGTGGTACTGGTTGTGTTTAAGGTGGTACTGGTTGTGTTTATGGTGGTACAGGTTGTGTTTAAGGTGGTACTGGTTGTGTTTAAGGTTGTTCTGGTTGTGTTAAAGGTGGTACTGGTTGTGTTTACGGTGGTACTGGTTGTGTTTAAGGTGGCACTGGTTGTGTTTAAGGTGGTACTGGTTGTGTTTAAGGTGGTACTGGTTGTGTTTAAGGTTGTTCTGGTTGTGTTAAAGGTGGTACTGGTTGTGTTTAAGGTGGTACTGGTTGTGTTTATGGTGGTACAGGTTGTGTTTAAGGTGGTACTGGTTGTGTTTAAGATGGTACTGGTTGTGTTTATGGTGGTACAGGTTGTGTTTAAGGTGGTACTGGTTGTGTTTAAGATGGTACTGGTTGTGTTTAAGATGGTACTGGTTGAGTTTAAGGTGGTACTGGTTGTGTTTAAGGTTGTTTTGGTTGTGTTTAAGGTGGTACTGGTTGTGTTTAAGGTGGTTCTGGTTGTGTTTAAGGTGGTACTGGTTGTATTTAAGGTGGTACTGGTTGTGTTTAAGGTGGTACTGGTTGTGTTTAAGGTGGTACTGGTTGTGTTTAAGGTGGTACTGGTTGTGTTTAAGGTGGTTCTGGTTGTGTTTAAGGTGGTACTGGTTGTGTTTAAGGTGGTACTGGTTGTGTTTAAGGTGGTACTGGTTGTGTTTAAGGTGGTTCTGGTTGTGTTTAAGGTGGTACTGGTTGTGTTTAAGGTGGTACTGGTTGTATTTAAGGTGGTACTGGTTGTGTTTAAGGTGGTACTGGTTGTGTTTAAGGTGGTACTGGTTGTGTTTAAGGTGGTACTGGTTGTTTTTAAGGTGGTACTGGTTGTGTTTAAGGTGGTACTGGTTGTGTTTAAGGTGGTGCTGGTTTTGTTTAAGGTGGTACTGGTTGTGTTTAAGGTGGTACTGGTTGTGTTTAAGGTGGTACTGGTTGTATTTAAGGTGGTAGTGGTTGTGTTTAAGGTTGTACTGGTTGTGTTTAAGGTGGTACTGGTTGTGTTTAAGGTTGTTTTGGTTGTGTTTAAGGTGGTACTGGTTGTGTTTAAGGTTGTTCTGGTTGTGTTTAAAGTGGTTCTGGTTGTGTTTAAGGCGGTACTGGTTGTGTTTAAGGTGGTACTGGTTGTGTTTAAGGTGGTACTGGTTGTGTTTAAGGTGGTACTGGTTGTGTTTAAGGTGGTTCTGGTTGTGTTTAAGGTGGTACTGGTTGTGTTTAAGGTGGTACTGGTTGTGTTTAAGGTGGTACTGGTTGTGTTTAAGGTGGTACTGGTTGTGTTTAAGGTGGTACTGGTTGTGTTTAAGGTGGTACTGGTTGTGTTTAAGGTGGTACTGGTTGTGTTTAAGGTGGTACTGATTGTGTTTAAGGTGGTACTGGTTGTATTTAAGGTGGTACTGGTTGTGTTTAAGGTGGTACTGGTTGTGTTTAAGGTGGTACTGGTTGTGTTTAAGGTGGTACTGGTTGTGTTTAAAGTTGTTTTGGTTGTGTTTAAGGTGGTACTGGTGGTGTTTAAGGTGGTACTGGTTGTGTTTAAGGTTGTTTTGGTTGTGTTTAAGGTAGTACTGGTTGTGTTTAAGGTTGTTTTGGTTGTGTTTAAGGTGGTACTGGTTGTGTTTAAGGTGGTACTGGTTGTGTTTAAGGTTGTTTTGGTTGTGTTTAAGGTGGTACTGGTTGTGTTTAAGGTTGTTTTGGTTGTGTTTAAGGTGGTACTGGTTGTGTTTAAGGTGGTACTGGTTGTATTTAAGGTGGTACTGGTTGTGTTTAAGGTGGTACTGGTTGTGTTTAAGGTGGTACTGGTTGTGTTTAAGGTGGTACTGGTTGTGTTTAAGGTGGTACTGGTTGTGTTTAAGGTGGTACTGGTTGTTTTTAAGGTGGTACTGGTTGTGTTTAAGGTGGTACTGGTTGTGTTTAAGGTGGTACTGGTTGTGTTTAAGGTGGTACTGGTGGTGTTTAAGGTGGTACTGGTTGTGTTTAAGGTGGTACTGGTTGTGTTTAAGGTGGTATTGGTTGTGTTTAAGGTGGTACTGGTTGTGTTTAAGGTGGTACTGGTTGTGTTTAAGGTTATTCTGGTTGTGTTTAAGGTGGTACTGGTTGTGTTTAAGGTGGTACTGGTTGTGTTTAAGGTGGTACTGGTTGTGTTTAAGGTGGTACTGGTTGTGTTTAAGGTGGTTCTGGTTGTGTTTAAGGTTGTTTTGGTTGTGTTTAAGGTGGTTCTGGTTGTGTTTAAGGTGGTACTGGTTGTGTTTAAGGTGATACTGGTTGTGTTTAAGGTGGTACTGGTTGTGTTTAAGGTGGTACTGGTTGTGTTTAAGGTGGTACTAGTTGTGTTTAAGGTTGTTGTGTTTAAGGTGGTACTGGTTGTGTTTAAGGTGGTACTGGTTGTGTTTAAGGTGGTACTGGTTGTGTTTAAGGTGGTACTGGTTGTGTTTAAGGTGGTACTGGTCGTGTTTAAGGTGGTACTGGTTGTGTTTAAGGTGATACTGGTTGTGTTTAAGGTGGTACTGGTTGTGTTTAAGGTGGTACTGGTTGTGTTTAAGGTGGTACTGGTTGTGTTTAAGGTGGTACTGGTTGTGTTTAAGGTGGTACTGGTTGTGTTTAAGGTGGTACTGGTTGTGTTTAAGGTGGTATTGGTTGTGTTTAAGGTTGTTTTGGTTGTGTTTAAGGTGGTACTGGTTGTGTTTAAGGTGGTATTGGTTGTGTTTAAGGTTGTTTTGGTTGTGTTTAAGGTGGTACTGGTTGTGTTTAAGGTTGTTTTGGTTGTGTTTAAGGTTGTACTGGTTGTGTTTAAGGTTGTTTTGGTTGTTTTTAAGGTGGTACTGGTTGTGTTTAAGGTGGTACTGGTTGTGTTTAAGGTTGTTTTGGTTGTGTTTAAGGTGGTACTGGTTGTGTTTAAGGTTGTTTTGGTTGTGTTTAAGGTTGTTTTGGTTGTGTTTAAGGTGGTACTGGTTGTGTTTAAGGTTGTTTTGGTTGTGTTTAAGGTTGTACTGGTTGTGTTTAAGGTGGTACTGGTTGTGTTTAAGGTGGTACTGGTTGTGTTTAAGGTTGTTTTGGTTGTGTTTAAGGTGGTACTGGTTGTGTTTAAGGTGGTACTGGTTGTGTCGGAGGTGGTACTGGTTGTGTTTAAGGTGGTACTGGTTGTGTTTAAGGTGGTACTGGTTGTGTTTAAGGTGGTACTGGTTGTGTTTAAGGTGGTTCTGGTTGTGTTTAAGGTGGTACTGGTTGTGTTTGAGGTGGTACTGGTTGTGTTTAAGGTGGTACTGGTTGTGTTTAAGGTGGTACTGGTTGTGTTTAAGGTGGTACTGGTTGTTTTTAAGGTGGTACTGGTTGTGTTTAAGGTGGTACTGGTTGTGTTTAAGGTGGTACTGGTTGTGTTTAAGGTGGTACTGGTTAAGGTGGTACTGGTTGTGTTTAAGGTGGTACTGGTTGTGTTTAAGGTGGTACTGGTTGTTTTTAAGGTGGTACTGGTTGTGTTTAAGGTGGTACTGGTTGTGTTTAAGGTGGTACTGGTTGTGTTTAAGGTTTTCCTGGTTGTGTTTAAGGCGGTACTGGTTGTGTTTAAGGTGGTACTGGTTGTGTTTAAGGCGGTACTGGTTGTGTTTAAGGTGGTACTGGTTGTGTTTAAGGTGGTACTGGTTGTGTTTAAGGTGGTACTGGTTGGGTTTAAGGTGGTATTGGTTGTGTTTAAGGTGGTATTGGTTGTGTTTAAGGTGGTATTGGTTGTGTTTAAGGTGGTACTGGTTGTGTTTAAGGTGGTACTGGTTGTGTTTAAGGTGGTACTGGTTGTGTTTAAGGTGGTACTGGTTGTGTTTAAGGTTGTACTGGTTGTGTTTAAGGTGGTACTGGTTGTGTTTAAGGTGGTACTGGTTGTGTTTAAGGTTGTTTTGGTTGTGTTTAAGGTGGTACTGGTTGTGTTTAAGGTGGTACTGGTTGTGTTTAAGGTGGTACTGGTTGTGTTTAAGGTGGTACTGGTTGTGTTTAAGGTGGTATTGGTTGTGTTTAAGGTGGTACTGGTTGTGTTTAAGGTGGTACTGGTTGTGTTTAAGGTTGTTTTGGTTGTGTTTAAGGTGGTACTGGTTGTGTTTAAGGTGGTACTGGTTGTGTTTAAGGTGGTACTGGTTGTGTTTAAGGTACTGGTTGTGTTTAAGGTGGTACTGGTTGTGTTTAAGGTGGTACTGGTTGTGTTTAAGGTGGTACTGGTTGTGTTTAAGGTGGTACTGGTTGTGTTTAAGGTGGTACTGGTTGTGTTTAAGGTGGTACTGGTTGTGTTTAAGGTGGTACTGGTTGTGTTTAAGGTTGTATTGGTTGTGTTTAAGGTGGTACTGGTCGTGTTTAAGGTGGTACTGGTTGTGTTTAAGGTGGTACTGGTTGTGTTTAAGGTGGTACTGGTTGTGTCCGAGGTGGTTCTTGCCATATTTGTGGTTATTAATAATGGGCAATAAACCAAACCAAGGCCTGGATGCACGTTGTGGTTCGGGCCACATTTACCAAGATTTATTCATATTCTCACCCATAAAAATGCATAGGTTTTGTTGCCATGGTAACAAGCCCCATAGGATGGAATGGGACAATTTGGCTTCAATATCTCAAAGGTTGTAAACAACAGCCTAATGAAACCTCAGTATGTTGTAGTCCACATCGTCCCGGGTCTTTTAACGTTGGATCAGGGTCGGCGCCAGAGCAAATATTCAGAGGGGGCACGAGGCTTATTAGGGCGGGCACCAAATCAGTCGTGTAGGACAGCATTTTAAGGAAAAAAGTGCATTCTCACTACTTTCCTATTAATAATCTGTCTAAAACGTGGAGAAATCAAATCACTTAGGTGGAAATAATGCAAGGAAGCGCACATTTTACTTTGACTGAAAACGTTTTAAGCCTTTTTCACATAGAGTTCGCACAGCGGCAGCCGCCGCCGGCTTTGCCATTCATTGTGTATGTGCTGCGGCTCCGCGCAAGGGCGCAGGGTCTGCAGCCGAGGTCGGCGGCACGCATCACGGCGCACGCCGCTGAGTTTGCGCGGCGGCAAAGGGCGCAAGTGGACGCACGCAAGGCGCAAAGCGGCTTTCACCTAGAACGAGGTTTGCGCCGCGCACGCCGGGATGGGCGTCTCTGTGAGTCTGTGAGGAGCTGTGGGATGCGAGACTGCAGGCCTATCGGGACATCAATAAAAAGGGACAAAAGTGGAGAGAAATCTCCTAGAATGTGGACATACCTGGTGTGTTTAAAAGTGGTAGAAATGTGATATTCTTTTGCTCTTTTAACAATAAAATGTTCATTTAAAATAAAATATAGCATTTCCATGCCTCATATCAGGATCAATTGAATCATTTATCAATATATGGTTATGAAACTTTTTTTCGGTCGCCAAGCAACTTGCAACAAATATGTACATATGAGGTCTCCAACCCTGGTCCTGGAGAGCATGCAGCATGTTTTAGGTGTCTCCCTGCATGAACACACCTGATTCTAATCAATGGTCGTCATTAACTTGTCATCAAGGTCCAGACAGTTCTGTTGTTGACACAGCTCCTTGTATCATGGTGTGCTGAAGCATGGAAAGATCTAAAACATGCTGGATAGGTCTTTCCAGGACCGGAGTTGGAGACCCATGCGTGCAGGCGCGCCAGGCTCTGCGACGACTGTGCGCCACCCCGGCGCTGTTGCCGTCTTCTATGTGAAAAAGGCTTTACTCGTAACACACAACGAGGTCACATACATGTTTTTAATATATCAAGTTGATCCGTTCATGCCCCGACAGAGCGGGGGAACGGCAGGGAGCAGAGCCGGCTGTCAGAGCTGACAGCCGGCTCTGCTGCGCCGGGCGGGGCGCCGGGCGAGGCGCAAAGTGGGGCGCAGGTTTTTACGCAGAGCGAAGCGACCGGTGTACAGAGCGAGATGGCAGAGTCTAGAAGTCAGGCTCTGTTGAAGGGGCTGACTGGACAGACTGCCACCGGGATGGCTGAGTCTGTGTTGGATGGAGAGGAGGATAGTGTAATCAAGGAGCGCTTTCGGGAAATGTGTTTACCGCCAAAGAAGAAAAGTGAGGGGCACAGTGACTGAAGTAAGCGGGCACTGCCCCCTGGTGCCGCCCCATGGCGCAGACACTGCGTTGGATCGATGTCTCTGCGATATCGTGTTGCCGAGCAACAAGCGTCCAAATTTCCATTAGCTTGAAAATTAGAATAGTTAAATATCTCAAAAAGCGTAATAGCTAGCATGATGAGACTAAAACATGTTGTAGTACAACGCATCACGGGTTTGTCAATGTTGTAATGATGTCTGTATGATAAACCGTTGCCTAGCATCAAACGTCTAAAATAAAATGAAAATTTTTTTTAAATTGAAAGTTAAATATCGCAAAAACAGTAATAATTAGCATTATGAGGTTGTACGGTCCTTTAGTGCCCATCGCGCCGAGTGTTTGCAAATTTGAACGATGTCTCTACGATAAAGTTCGGCCGAGCAACAAGCGTCCGAATTTTCGCCTTTTTTATTGCTTTTTGGCATCTAGCGTTGACACAGTAACACTTTTGACTGAGAAAGGTAATGGCCATCGAGGCACGATGGAGACGCATCCAACGATGTAGGGCATGCATGGGTGCATGTTCCGGTTCGGGCCGCATTAACGGACGTAAAAGCGTGCAGAATAATAAGAAGAAGAAGAAAAGGGAAACCTTTTCTGTATACTATTATATCGCCTTCATTTTCATGTTTTTCCTTGTTTATTTCGGGCGTGTTTTATTTTTTGGGGATTTTTTTCTTCCACATCAGTGCGGGGTCAAGATGTACACCCGCTGGTGCGCAGTGGGACTTTTGCGACTTTAGCTTGTTAGCAAAATGCTAGCAACATTGCCCTTTGGGCCATTCTGGACGATTGTAATATGGTCATGCCACTACTGGGCATGCCCATAATGAAATTAAATAATAATAAAAGAGGTAAAATAATAGGTAAGGCAGTAGATCCAGCAGGTTCATCTTATTCTTACAAAGGCAAGAATTACGTTTCTATACGGTTAAAACGTAAACCAATTTGACAATTCTACGTCGCAATTCCTGCATTCAGGGCTTATCCATAACTTTGCGTGATTTTCAAAAAGTATTTAATATAATTTAAGAGTACATAGGGCTGGGCGATATATCGAGATTTTAATATATATCGATATATTTTCAAATGCGATATGGTACGAGACAATATCGTTTATATCGTTCAAAAAAAATGTTTTTTTTTTTATGATTTTGATATAGCTTATTTTGTGACAAATTGACTTGAATGTTTTATTTGAGATTTGCACAAATGTTTTGTTATTTGCACAACTGTCAACCTCAGTGGAAAAGTCTGCCTGTTACTGTCTACATTGTATTAATTACACAGTGTATTTTAATTTAATTGTTATGCAGGAAAGGGATATTTGTTTTATTTAATTCAAGAAGCATTTTTATTCTATATATGCAGGCAGTTTATTTTTATTTCATTTGTTTTATACATGTTGATATTGTGCAGACCTCTGTTAATAAAGGAACCTGTGTGACATTTGGCACGAGGCTTTGTATTAAAACTGACTGTTTTTTTAAGGGTTTGCCTCAGAAAAAATGAAGCTAACAGAGATGCTAACAGAGATGCTATGCTATAATGCTTTGGGGGAAACCCCAATTATGGCACAGAAAAAATATCGATATATATCGAGTATCACCATTCAGCTAGAAAATATCCAGATATGACTTTTGGTCCATATCGCCCAGCCCTAAGAGTACGCTTAATAACAAATAAAATGAAATAAAATGATGAGAAGAGAGCCCACATCTGTTCTTAGATCCCACTAGAATCTGAAGCGTTGGTTCGTGTCTGAGGACGAGCTGAAACCAAACGCTGAGCTGCAGAACTCATTGGTATTTAATTATGGATTTATGTCTAACCTTGAGGGGAAACTGCTGACACGTCCAAGACTTCGTATCTGTTTTGAAAGTTTCCTGCTGGCGTTATAAGTTTCACTAAAGATGCTCATCTGCAAAAAGTTGGGAAATGGTTTTATAACCCTTTTCCGGATGATTCTCAGCCACATTTGCTTCTCTAAGACCATTGCTGATGTCTTTCACTGTTGGCATTGTGTTTGTTTTGAATGTGAATGAGTTTTTCTCTGATTTTGTCTTTATTTTGGATGCAGTAACATTTTTAAAGCCAAACTTGTGGACATGACTGCAGCTGCAAGTCTGTGTCTAAAAGTCCATGTTTGATAAAAAGTGCTAAATAACTTATTACGCTGCGTCTTCTAAAGCGGCACTAAATGCTTCCTTGAATGTTAAATAAGTAACAATATTGTAGTTTATGGGGGGAAAAAATGGTTGAGCAGCTTTGCATTAATAATTACATGAATGGCTGCTCGCAGTTCAGGGCTGACTGGAATAAGACGATAATTAAAACGATAATTAAACTAACAGCTGATCAGCATTTAAACAACGACCTGCAGAGGCTGAAGACGCTTCCTCCGGAGATGTGAGGGGAACCGGTTCTGGACCGGTTCTGGAGATCCTGCTGAAGCTCCTTCATGTTGTCATTAGGAATGGGTGATATTTTACCGTTCACGATAAACCATCAAAAAAATTCCCCACGGTAAGAATTTGTATATCACGGTAAAAACGATAAATTCCCGTTGATGACGTTTTTGTGTAAAGATGATTTATGGAAGGAAGGAAGGAAGGAAGGAAGGAAGGAAGGAAGGAAGGAAGGAAGGAAGGAAGGAAGGAAGGAAGGAAGGAAGGAAGGAAGGAAGGAAGGAAGGAAGGAAGGAAGGAAGGAAGGAAGGAAGGAAGGAAGGAAGGAAGGAAGGAAATGGGCCTGAAAGAAAGAAAGAAAGAAAGAAAGAAAGAAAGAAAGAAAGAAAGAAAGAAAGAAAGAAAGAAAGAAAGAAAGAAAGAAAGAAAGAAAGATAAATTCCCATTGATGATGTTTAGTAGTATTTAGTATCTTTTAGAGCAGTGTTTTGGGGGCTCCAAAGACTGAATGTGGTGATAGATTTATAGTTAAAAAGGTGGAGTTGATCCATCCATCCATCCATCCATCCATCCATCCATCCATCCATCCATCCATCCATCCATCCATCATCCATCCATCATCCATCCATCCATCCATCCATCCATCCATCCATCCATCCATCCATCCATCCATCCATCCATCCATGCATCCATCATCCACTTTACTTTACTTGAACCAAAACAACAAAAAACATCAACATATTCTGGCAATATATTCCCAGTTAGCTGAGACTTTTATTTAGAAAGGAAAGGTGTTCAGATTCCAATTAATCCCAGATACTTCAACATGTTGACCCTCTATAAAGTCATAATACGTCTTTAAATCTTCATTTAAATCTTCATTATCCTCCAACGGGGGTTAAATCCGGGCCAGACGTATTTAAAGCAGCTGCTCGATGTTTTCAACAATTAACGGTTAATTTCTGGATAATAAGTCCGTCTGCCCATCAGAGCTCTGATTAGAACTCCCTGATCAATACTTGTTCTTCAGCCGTCACTCATCAGCTCGTCAGTTTAAACTGACGCACATTTGTATAATTGATATTATTTAGTTTCAGATTCAGACGACTTTATTGATCCGTTTGGGAGGAAACTGAAACTGAAGTCTCCATCTCACTCAGCACCGTCGTATACAAGAACCAAGACAGGAGAAATAAAACACCCCATAAACCAAAAGATGCAAAGATGCAAAGTGCAATAAATAGAATTATATTAATATGCATTAATCACATGCACTCAACACCAGGGGCGGGAGGGGGTCCCACATCACCCGCGTTCCCTCGCCGGCCTGGGATAGGTGGGTCGGGATACCCGGGCCTGGCGGGGCTCGCCGTGCAGCCTGGGGTGCCTTCTGGCGGTGCTGGACCCCCCCCGGGGAGGGGGAAACGGTGCGTGATTGTGCGTCTGTGTCGGTGAGAATGCGGTATGGAAGGGTCCTGCCATGGAGGATTTGAGCCTCCATTGGCAGGACATCAAAAACTTAATAATTTATCAATATTATATTATACAAAGATGGTTATTATTATTATTATTATTATTATTATTATTATTATTATTATTATTATTATAGATATCGGATAGTTGAATGGATGAATGAATGGGATGCCTGGGTCTGGGGCCCTCCGTTGTCGGGCCTGCGCGGGTGTCGCCCTGTTGGGGGGTTCCCTCTCTCCGGGCCCGTCTTTAAGATTAAGATTCCCAGAATATTCTAATTTTTTGAGATAGGATATTTGAGTTTTCTTAAACTGTAAGCCATGATCAGCAATATTAAAATAATAAAAGGCTTGCAATATTTCAGTTGATTTGTAATGAATCCAGAATGTATGACATTTTAGTTTTTGTAATTGCATTACAGAAAATCACAATATTCTAATTTTCTGAGACAGTCCTGTAGATGATAGAATGAGCCTCAATTTATTTTTCTAGTTATGCCCATTTAATGTTTCATGTGGCCTATAGTTTCAAAACACAAACCTTTTGAACAATGAGAACAAGTAAAATAAAGCAATGGCATGTAAATTAAAATGACCATGTTAATTAAAATACTGTACCCCCTCCCTCCCCCAATTACAGAAGACTAGTGCTCCTGGCTCAGAGAGGGTGACACCACCCACTCAGAAGCAGGAGTTTTTGCTGCTACAGTATTTTATTTAACATGGTGACTTTAATTTGAATGGCATTGCTTTATTTTACTTGTTCACACTGTTCTAAAGGTTTGAACATTTTAATATCCCATGCCAATTATTTATTTTATTCATTGTTGTTATTGTTCCCAAAGTCTGCTTTAAAATAAAGGAAAATATTGACATTTGAGAGTGTTCCACCTTTTTACAAAAAGTATCGAAAAGTATCGAAATACATATTGGTATCGGTATCGAAACAGAAATTTGGTATCGTGACAACCCTAGGGGGGGGGGCCTCGCAGGCGGTATGTTTCCTCCCTCCTGCTTCTGTGGGGTTGCCGGTGGCCTGGGTTCCGGGTTCTTCCGTGTCGGCCTCTGGTCTCGCGGGTGGCGGGGTTGCGCCCCCCCCTCCCCCACTATAGATACACTTCAGGTGGAACTTTGGTTTATTATACACACACACACACACACACACACACACACACACACACACACACACACACACACACACACACACACACACACACACGATCATATACATACACGCATACACACACATAGACATACACCGGCTTGTTCACCTGCATGCTGGCTCTGTATGCAGCATGCAGATCTCAAGATTTGGGTCGATTGCCCTTCATGTTTTGGTTGGCTCCGTGCCGGTTTCGTGTTTTGTTTGTGGTTTTTTGTTGCAGATTTCCAGTGCTTGACGTGTGTTTCCGTGTGTTCCTGCTTCCTGGATTGGCAGTGGATGTCGTCACCCCCCCCCCAAAAAAAAAAAAAAAAAAAAAAAAAACACTGGGTTTGTATGTGTATATTTATGTATGTGTATGCATATGTATGCATATATATATATGTATATATATTAAATATAGTAATAATGCACATATATATACCTTTGGTTTCTACCGTCATGGTATCAATCATTAATATGTGTGCAGACAAGGGAGAAAAAAAAAAAAAAAAAAAAAGAATTATATTAATATAAAAGAAAATAAATTAAAAAAAATAGAATATATGTGCATATATGTGTGTGTACCGGAAACATATATAATATAACATATACATATATACTTATATATTGAATATGTATGTATGTATGATAGTAATAATATATATATATGATATATACAATATATATAACGATTAAATATATAAGTAATACAAAAGCCAAAAAGTACAACGGAGTATTAGGGCCAAACTAAGAAAAAAAAAGGAAATTACGAAAATAAAGTCATAATAATATGAGAATAAAGTTGTAAAATTACGATAATAAAGTCATAATGTTGCGAGAATAAAGTCGTAATATTACCAGAATAAAATCGTAATATTAAATATATTATAAATATATAAATATAACGTCACAAGATGCTCAATATTCAACATTTTAACACACTCTTCCTGTTAGAGTTCTCATAAATTAACACTTTATTCTCGTAATATTACGATTTTATTTTCTCATAATGTTACGACTTTATTCAATTACGACTTTATTCTCGCAACATTATGATTTTATTCTCGTGATTTTACGACTTTATTCTCGTAATATTACGACTTTATTCTCGTAATATTACGACTTTATTCTCTTAAATTACAACTTTATTCTTGTAATGTTACGACTTTATTCTCATAAATTACCACTTTATTCTCGTAATGTTACGACTTTATTCTCGTAATTTTACGACTTTATTCTCATTATATTATGACTTTATTCTCGTAATATTATGACTTTATTCTCGTAATATTACGACTTTATTCTCATAATTGTACGACTTTATTCTCATATTATTATGACTTTATTCTCGTAATTTCCTTTTTTTTTTTTGTCTTAGTTTGGCCCTAATACTCCGTCGTACCAAAAAGACAGATCGTATGGTAGAAAAGTAATAATTGCAATATATAATTTACTCAGAATGCTATAGTTATAATTACGGAAGAGAATCAGGGCCAGACAGGAGAAAAATCAAAATAATATTTTAGAGGAGGAAGATTTTTTTTCATTGTGCACTTCGAGAAAAAAGTCGAAATGTTGAGAAAAAAGGCGGAATTTTGACTTTATTCACGAAATTTCGACTTTATTCTTGAAATTGTACTTCAACATTAATCTCAACATTTCAACTTTTTTCTCAAAGTGCACAATAAAAAAATCTCTCAAATATTTTTCTCCTGCATGGCCCTGATACTGTTCTGTAATATAATAGTAGTATAATATGATATGATACATGTTTTCTGTGCACCACAATATCTGTTATATAAATAAATATATAAATAAAAGTCTGCTGGTTGGAGGCGTTGAACTAATCTGGTTCAGTTTTAGTTAAAATCATCCATATGTGCAAATCTGTTTACCAAAATAAGATGGAAACCTCTCAGAATACCAAAATAAAAGCCTGGTTAGGTTTGATTTGGATCAGAAGTAAAAGCGTGACTTGGATGTGAGTGAGATCCGTCAGCCGTCGTCACGGCGACGGCGGTGGCAGGTGGCGGAGCAGCTGACGGCCCACCAGAACCCCAGCAGAACCGACGCGGTTGCCGTGGCGACGCTTCAGCGGGAGACGCCGTGGGTGAACCCGGGACGGTAACCGGGTCCAGGGCTGTTAGAGTGCAGATGGCTGGTAGTGAGTCAGGATTCAGCAGCTCGAAACGAACCGCGTCAGCACAAACGTCAACACTTTACCCCCAGTTTGACCTGGCAGGCGTCGTGCTCCTGATTCAGCTGCTGCAGCTGCTCCGGGTCAAAGTCCCATCTCTAGAGTTAAAACATACGGCTAGATTCTCTACACCAGGAGTCTTCAACCTGTTTTATCCCTTGGATGAGAGAAAAACAGAGCAGGGACCCCCGCTTGGAATTAGGGCCCGAGCACTTACAGAAGTATTGTATCTGTAGGAATTTTTATGCTTCTTTATTCTTTTCCTTCAGACGAAATGAGGGTCTTTTTTCCCCCTAAACGTGCCCCAAAAGTCACCAAATTTTGCACCAATCCAGGCCTGGTGAAAAATGTGATATTTAATGGTTTGCATTAATGGGCGTGGCCTAACGGCTCAACAGCGCCCCCTAGAAAACTTTGTGCCTCAAGCCCCACAATACGGTTTGACGTACATGCACGAAAATCGGTACACACCTGTATCATGTCATAACTTAAAGAAAACTCTCTTGGCGCCATGGCCGAAACCCAACAGGAAGTCGGCCATTTTGAATTAATCGTGTAATTTTGGCGCAATTTATGCCATTCCTTCGGCCGTTAATGTGGCCCGAACCGTAACGTGCACCCAGGTGTGTTATACATCAAAATGTGCGTCTCCATCCTGCGACGACGCGCATTACTTTTCTCTTTCAAAAGCGTTACCGTGGCGACGCTAGATGCCGAAAAGCGTGCCCACCCTTCTTCTGATTGGTCCATATCTGATAGTTCCTACTTTCTGACATAACTTTTGAATGGTTTGATATAGAGAGTCGTGGGTGGTTTCATCCACTAAATGTCCAGTTCTGAAGAATCTACATCAAGTCATACAAGCTTCCACTGCAGCCTGAACGTGCACAAGGGTGGAGGAACGTTCATCGCTGCTCGCAGCTTTAATTTTATTTTTTTCCTTTTTTTTTAAAAATGTGTCAAGTTTTAAGCCTGGCTTGTAGTAACTTTTGAATGTGTTTTATTCTGCTTCTATCACATTATTATCCAATTCCTGATTGGGTTTTTAGCTACATGTGTTTACGGTTGATGAAACTTGGAAGGAGTAACGTTAGGCCGAGCTGGAACGTTACAATCTCCAGCTTTAGGCTTCGTTATCGTCACTAATTTATCCTTCAGGTCTAACTAGTTAAATAGGAAATAGACAAGTCAATTTAGCAACAAATTTTCTTCTCTTAAACAGCTAGCTAGCTCGTTTTTCCACTTTAAAGTTGACATTAGTCACATGACTCACGTCAGGGGAATCATTTATGTAGAGTTGTAGACTAGATAGTTATTGTCAAAAGTAGATTATTATCGCCTGTTGATAGTGTTAATGTGATTGAGAAAACTCGCTCGCGGTTTTTACTTGAAAGGTTTGACTGGAGGCCCCGACCTAGAACTACTGAGACCAGGTGTACTGGACTTAACAAGACCCCAGGTACTGAAGAAACCAGGGAAAGACCCTAGGTACAAGAGAGACCAGATCTACCACACAGGTCAAGACCCTAGGTACAAGAGAGACCAGATCTACTGGACCAGACAAGTCCCTAGGTACAAGAGAGACCAGATCTACTGGACCAGACAAGACCCTAGGTACAAGAGAGACCAGATCTACTGGACCAGATAAGACCCTAGGTACAAGAGAGACCAGAACTACTGGACCAGACAAGACCCTAGGTACAAGAGAGACCAGAACTACTGGACCAGACAAGACCCTAGGTACAAGAGAGACCAGAACTACTGGACCAGACAAGACCCTAGGTACAAGAGAGACCAGAACTACTGGACCAGACAAGACCCTAGGTACAAGAGAGACCAGAACTACTGGACCAGACAAGACCCTAGGTACAAGAGAGACCAGAACTACTGGACCAGACAAGACCCTAGGTACAATAGAGACCAGAACTACTGGACCAGACAAGACCCTAGGTACAAGAGAGACCAGATCTACTGGACCAGACAAGACCCTAGGTACAAGAGAGACCAGATCTACTGGACCAGACAAGACCCTAGGTACAAGAGAGACCAGAACTACTGGACCAAACAAGACCCTAGGTACAAGAGAGACCAGAACTACTGGACCAGACAAGACCCTAGGTACAAGAAAGACCAGATCTACCAACCTGGACAAGACCCTAGGTACAAGAGAGACCAGATCTACTGGACCAGACAAGACCCTAGGTACAAGAGAGACCAGATCTACTGGACCAGACAAGACCCTAGGTACAAGAGAGACCAGATCTACTGGACCAGACAAACCCTAAGTACAAGAGAGACCAGAACTACTGGACCAGACAAGACCCTAGGTACAAGAGAGACCAGATCTACTGGACCAGACAAGTCCCTAGGTACAAGAGAGACCAGATCTACCACACTGGACAAGACCCTAGGTACAAGAGAGACCAGATCTACTGGACCAGACAAGACCCTAGGTACAAGAGAGACCAGAACTACCACACTGGACAAGACCCTAGGTACAAGAGAGACCAGATCTACCACACTGGACAAGACCCTAGGTACAAGAGAGACCAGATCTACTGGACCAGACAAGACCCTAGGTACAAGAGAGACCAGAACTACTGGACCAGACAAGACCCTAGGTACAAGAGAGACCAGATCTACTGGACCAGACAAGACCCTAGGTACAAGAGAGACCAGATCTACTGGACCAGACAAGACCCTAGGTACAAGAGAGACCAGGTCTACTGGACCAGGCAAGACCCTAGGTACAAGAGAGACCAGATCTACCTGACCAGACAAGACCCTAGGTACAAGAGAGACCAGGTTTACTGGACCAGGCAAGACCCTAGGTACTAGAGAGACCAGATCTACTGGACCAGACAAGACCCTGGGTACAAGAGAGACCAGGTCTACTGGACCAGACAAGACCCTAGGTACAAGAGAGACCAGATCTACTGGACCAGACAAGGCCCTAGGTACAAGAGAGACCAGATCTACTGGACCAGACAAGACCCTAGGTCCAAGAGAGACCAGATCTACTGGACCAGACAAGACCCTAGGTACAAGAGAGACCAGAACTACCACACTGGACAAGACCCTAGGTACAAGAGAGACCAGAACTACTGGACCAGACAAGACCCTAGGTACAAGAGAGACCAGAACTACTGGACCAGACAAGACCCTAGGTACAAGAGAGACCAGAACTACCATCCTGGACAAGACCCTAGGTACAAGAGAGACCAGAACTACTGGACCAGACAAGACCCTAGGTACAAGAGAGACCAGAACTACTGGACCAGACAAGACCCTAGGTACAAGAGAGACCAGAACTACCACACTGGACAAGACCCTAGGTACAAGAGAGACCAGAACTACTGGACCAGACAAGACCCTAGGTACAAGAGAGACCAAAACTACTGGACCAGACAAGACCCTAGGTACAAGAGAGACCAGATCTACTGGACCAGACAAGACCCTAGGTACAAGAGAGACCAGAACTACTGGACCAGACAAGACCCTAGGTACAAGAGAGACCAGATCTACCAAACTGGACAAGCCCCTCCGTACAAGAGAGACCAGATCTACTGGACCAGACAAGACCTTAGGTACAATAGATACCAGAACTACTGGACCAGACAAGACCCTAGGTACAAGAGAGACCAGATCTACCACACTGGACAAGACCTTGGGTACAAGAGAGACCAGATCTACTGGACTAGACAAGACCCTAGGTACAAGAAAGACCAGAACTACTGGACCAGACAAGACCCTAGGTACAAGAGAGACCTGATCTTCCACACAGGACAAGACCGTGGGTACAAGAGAGACCAGGTTTACCACACTGGACAAGACCCTAGGTACAAGAGAGACCAGAACTACCACACTGGACAAGACCCTAGGTACAAGAGAGACCAGGTCTACCACACTGGACAAGACCCTAGGTACAAGAGAGACCAGAACTACTGGACCAGACAAGACCCTTGGTACAAGAGAGACCGGATCTACTGGACCAGACAAGTCCCTAGGTACAAGAGAGACCAGATCTACTGGACCAGACAAGTCCCTAGGTACAAGAGAGACCAGATCTACTGGACCAGACAAGACCCTAGGTACAAGAAAGACCAGATCTACTGGACCAGACAAGACCCTAGGTACAAGAGAGACCAGAACTACTGGACCAGACAAGACCCTAGGTACAAGAGAGACCAGATCTACTGGACCAGACAAGACCCTAGGTACAAGAGAGACCAGAACTACTGGACCAGACAAGACCCTAGGTACAAGAGAGACCAGATCTACCACCCTGGACAAGACCCTAGGTACAAGAGAGACCAGAACTACTGGACCAGACCAGACCCTAGGTACAAGAGAGACCAGATCTACCACACTGGACAAGACCCTAGGTACAAGAGAGACCAGATCTACTGGACCAGACAAGACCCTAGGTACATGAGAGACCAGATCTACTGGACCAGACAAGACCCTAGGTACAAGAGAGACCAGATCTACTGGACCAGACAAGACCCTAGGTACAAGAGAGACCAGATCTACTGGACCAGACAAGACCCTAGGTACAAGAGAGACCAGATCTACCACCCTGGACAAGACCCTAGGTACAAGAGAGACCAGAACTACTGGACCAGACCAGACCCTAGGTACAAGAGAGACCAGATCTACCACACTGGACAAGACCCTAGGTACAAGAGAGACCAGAACTACTGGACCGGACAAGACCCTAGGTACAAGAGAGACCAGATCTACTGGACCAGACAAGACCCTAGGTACAAGAGAGACCAGATCTACTGGACCAGACAAGACCCTAGGTACAAGAGAGACCAGATCTACTGGACCAGACAAGACCCTAGGTACAAGAGAGACCAGATCTACTGGACCAGACAAGACCCTAGGTACAAGAGAGACCAGATCTACTGGACCAGACAAGACCCTAGGTACAAGAGAGACCAGATCTACTGGACCAGACAAGACCCTAGGTACAAGAGAGACCAGAACTACTGGACCAGACAAGACCCTAGGTACAAGAGAGACCAGAACTACTGGACCAGACAAGACCCTAGGTACATGAGAGACCAGAACTACTGGACCAGAGAAGTCCCTAGGTACAAGAGAGACCAGATCTACTGGACCAGACAAGACCCTAGGTACAAGAGAGACCAGATCTACTGGACCAGACAAGACCCTAGGTACAAGAGAGACCAGATCTACTGGACCAGACAATACCCTAGGTACAAGAGAGACCAGATCTACTGGACCAGACAAGACCCTAGGTACAAGAGAGACCAGATCTACTGGACCAGACGAGTCCCTAGGTACAAGAGAGACCAGATCTACTGGACCAGACAAGACCCTAGGTACAAGAGAGACCAGAACTACCACCCTGGACAAGACCCTAGGTACAAGAGGGACCAGATCTACTGGACCAGACAAGACCCTAGGTACAAGAGAGACCAGATCTACTGGACCAGACAAGACCCTAGGTACAAGAGAGACCAGATCTACTGGACCAGACAAGACCCTAGGTACAAGAGAGACCAGATCTACTGGACCAGACAAGGCCCTAGGTACAAGAGAGACCAGATCTACTGGACCAGACAAGACCCTAGGTACAAGAGAGACCAGATCTACTGGACCAGACAAGACCCTAGGTACAAGAGAGACCAGATCTACCACACTGGACAAGACCCTAGGTACAAGAGAGACCAGATCTACTGGACCAGACAAGACCCTAGGTACAAGAGAGACCAGATCTACTGGACCAGACAAGACCCTACGTACAAGAGAGACCAGATCTACCACCCTGGACAAGACCCTAGGTACAAGAGAGACCAGATCTACTGGACAAGACAAGACCCTAGGTACAAGAGAGACCAGATCTACTGGACCAGACAAGACCCTAGGTACAAGAGAGACCAGAACTACTGGACCAGACAAGACCCTAGGTACAAGAGAGACCAGGTCTACCACACAGGACAAGACCCTAGGTACAAGAGAGACCAGATCTACTGGACCAGACAAGACCCTAGGTACAAGAGAGACCAGATCTACTGGACCAGACAAGACCCTAGGTACAAGAGAGACCAGATCTACTGGACCAGACAAGACCCTAGGTACAAGAGAGACCAGACCTACTGGACCAGACAAGACCCTAGGTACAAGAGAGACCAGATCTACTGGACCAGACAAGACCCTAGGTACAAGAGAGACCAGATCTACTGGACCAGACAAGACCCTAGGTACAAGAGAGACCAGGTCTACTGGACCAGACAAGACCCTAGGTACAAGAGAGACCAGAACTACTGGACCAGACAAGTACCTAGGTACAAGAGAGACCAGATCTACCACCCTGGACAAGACCCTAGGTACAAGAGAGACCAGATCTACTGGACCAGACAAGACCCTAGGTACAAGAGAGACCAGGTCTACTGGACCAGACAAGACCCTAGGTACAAGAGAGACCAGATCTACTGGACCAGACAAGACCCTAGGTACAAGAGAGACCAGATCTACTGGACCAGACAAGACCCTAGGTACAAGAGAGACCAGATCTACTGCACCAGACAAGACCCTAGGTACAAAGAGACCAGATCTACTGGACCAGACAAGACCCTGGGTACAAGAGAGACCAGATCTACTAGCTGGTTTCTGGTTCATCCAGACCAGCAGGAACTCTGGGGGAGCGACCTTAGCCTGGATCTCTGGATGTCAGCCCAGAACTGGACCAAACTTTAGTCACCTCATGTCTTTTATGGGTCAGATGTGACATTGATTAAGTATCGTGTTCAGGTAGCAACGTATCCAGGAGTTATCCAGGACGTGTTGTGGCCTTGTTTATACGGTGGGACTTTACAGTTGACCCTTTGTCAAGCCTTGCCCCCGTTGCTAGGTCTCCCGTCCACTGCCATTGTAGAAACGGGGTTTTACATCACTTTATTTCTAATTATTGTACCAAAGAAAATCAACAGCAACTAGATATAAATAAAAGGTACTTCAGGTATCGTGTACTGAGTTTAAAAAACTGAGGTTTTCGGTGAAAACAAGATCTTTTGACGAGTTTAGCTGATAGCACGGTGGAAGATGTGGTCGTCCACATAACTTTATCGTAATTTACGGTTGGTTTTGGGATGAAATGTTTTCCTGTGATTGTCTGGGTAGCGGGTGTCACTTTTATAACCACTTAACCATTTTAAAAGGCTTCCGCGGTTGTAGCTATGGGTTGTAGCTGCTGCCGAGCCAACTTTGTTTTGGAAGTACGGATCGGATTTCTGCCAGTTTGGGGATAAAATTACACTACAAGTGTTTCTCTTTACTAATATAAAGTTTATACAAATAATCCAGTGATTTAAATGTTGATACAAGGCAAATAGAAACTACTTTTTCCACTGATGTGAACGAGAGAGATTCTCGTTCATCTTGGAAGTAACTGGAAGTTACTGGTGTCATTTGTTGATGTTTTTTTCCAGGATTCTGATTGGCTAGCATGACTTTATCTTCTCGTTACACTGCCCCCTGTAGGTTTGGCTGCTCATAGCACCTTAACAGATATTTATGCAGGTTCCTGGAAATGATGGGATTTTTCTAAACATAGAGGGGGAAGTATGAGTTTTTGTTAATACTACGTGGAAACGTGGCCTTAGACTCCGTTTCTTCAGATAGGGACTGTTTCTTCAACTCGTTCCAGTTAGAACACCAGAAACAGAGAGCAGCGTAGCGAGACAGAGCTACGCCGCTAGCGCCGCCTTCACGGCCCGCTGGACTCTGCCTTGTGGGCCGACCTCATCTGTTCTCCCAGGTGAACAGAACCGATTCCCCCCAGTCAGCTCTCACGCATCACAGAACCTTCTGCTGCTCAGATCGGCCTGATTCAAGCCCCTCCGGGTTTCTCACGCTGTCATGGTCTCACGCTCTCACGGTCTCTCTCTGCCCTGAATGTTGGTTCAGCAGAGGACGGTGTTTCCAGACCGAGACTACTTCAAGATCCGGACTAACAGACCTTTTCATGGGACATTTTCAGCTCAAACGTGTCCGATTACACGTCCAGTTACATTTAGATACCAGGAACCAGTTTTAAGTTTAAGTTTTAAGGAACCAGGAACCAAGGACCCTATGGAGGGTCCGGTCCGGTCCCACCGCACTTTTAACACAGGAACCAAGAACCGGAGGCAGACGAGACTTTCAGACTGGACCTCACAGTGCTCAGGGTTGGTTGGTTGATTGGTTGGTCTGTTGGTTGGTTGATTGGTTGGTTGGTTGGTTGATTGGTTGATTGATTGGTTGATTGATTGATTGATTGATTGATTTATTGGTTGGTCTGTTGGTCGGTTGGTTGGTTGTTTGGTGTGTTGGTTGTTTGGTTGTTTGTTGGTTGGTTGTTTGATTGATTGATTGATTGATTGATTGATTGATTGGTTGGTTGATTCATTGATTGGTTGGTTGGTTGGTTGATTGATTGATTGGTCTGTTGGTTGGTCTGTTGGTTGATTGGTTGATTGATTGGTCTGTTGGTTGGTTGGTTGATTGGTTGATTGATTGGTCTGTTGGTTGGTTGGTTGATTGGTTGATTGATTGGTCTGTTGGTTGGTTGATTGGTCTGTTGGTTGGTTGGTTGATTGGTTGGTCTGTTGGTTGGTTGATTGGTCTGTTGGTTGGTTGGTTGATTGGTTGGTCTGTTGGTTGGTTGGTTGATTGACTGGAACTTCACGTATTTCATGGTACTGTAGACTCTAATCTTCCTCCACCCCGGTCCTCAGATGGGCTTCAGGAACTCCTCTTCAGTCTGGAACCGTCTGGAACCGTCTGGAGGGATGTTGTTAGTGCTCATGGCATTGTGGGAAAATAGGAACTGAGTGGAAAGCAGCTTCTCTAAAGTCAAAC